>NC_045957.1:109762061-109809561 GCF_010909765.2 Amblyraja radiata
AGGCCCTTGGAATGTATTCACCTTAATGCTCAACAAGAGCCCCAGCACCACCTCCTTCTTGACCTCAAACGGCCCTTGCATATTAGTATTCACCGCATTGATCTTTAGTACCTCGCCTACACCAAGGTTTGCCAACTTTCTCACTCCCAAATAAGGGACAAAAGGTCAAATTAAGCGCCAAATTATGGACGGCAATTCGTTGACCGACTCGGCCGTGAATGGGTGAATGATGAGTTGGCCCGGAGTTTTGGTCAGGGCGCCGGGGGTGCGCGCAAAGTCTGGCACCCCATCCAACTTATGAACCGATGATCGGCCATGAGAAGGGGTGATGGTGTCGGCGGTAAGCGAAGGCCCGAAGGTCGGACAGCTGGCCGGGCTGCCAACCAGCGGGTGAAGCGCTGCTGCTGCACTCCATGGGCTGCACTACGTCGGGACGGGTGATGTGGGTCCGGACGCAGAACTCCCTCGACCCGAGTAGTAGCAGCCAAATACTAATACTAACACGGGACAGTTGGCCACCCTATCTACACCCCCAGACTCCAAGCACCAATTTCTTCGTTTATCCATGAGTGTTCCTAACTTCTCCCTGGTAACCCTCATGTTTTTAGTGTACAAATAAAATGCATTGGGATATTTATTAATTTGTGGCAGTTTCTGGGGAGTAGGCCACTCCGTGGTTCATCCCCCTCGGCACTTGATGGTTAGGTCCAGGGGCAACTTTCAGCTACGAAGATAAGAGCAGGGATTTTTGGTGTGAGACCAGGTTTCAGTCTCTCACTGAAGCAGAGAGTGGTGTGCTGTGCTCATTAAAGTAGCAATGTTACAACATTTTGAGATTTAAAAAATCAAGTCTGCAATTTATTCCATCAGATAAAGCATAAAAATACGTTTAATTTGACACCTAATTCACTTTCATATCTTCAGCATTAAAAAAGTTATGGCCATTTTCATACTCGGAAATTAGCATCTTGTTCCCTATTGCTTTTGCATTGACTTCACACAAAAGCTGTGATCGAGGACAGTCAAAAGCCCATAACTTTCTTAAAAATTAAGAGAACTGAATGAAATTTTCAGTTATTATAGATTGAAGCATTCTGAAACAAATATAAACCATCTTACTTGGATGACCTGAAATTAAAGCATATAATTAGTTAATTACCTAATTGTAGTTAATTACGAAATTGACCGTTGTGACGGAAATAGTAATAAACACCCAGACTGCCTTGAAAATTCAAAAATGTGATATTCTCAAGATCAGAACTTTAATATTATTGTATTATATGCTGTAAGTCCGTAACAAATAGGTAAATAAATTACACTTTCTAGTCTTTATGGAGAAGATCAGTTGCTAGCTGGTACATTTGTATATCATAATCAGTAGCATCATCATACTACTCAGATTGTAACCAATAAGCAACTCTGTGCACCTTGTTTTTCCTCAACTTTTCAAATTTGGCATTGTAAACTACAAGTTTTTGCTCTTCAAACCATGCATGACATGCCTTTCTGCCCACTACTTTCCCATTAAGAATGTCCTGTAGATTCCATTTCTTAAGAAAATTATATATTTTTTAAATAGCCTAAGTATCCAAATAACAAACTAATCCCATTCACACAAGAATTCACAATATAACATGATTTTAAAATCTCGCTGTCATGAATTTATATGCCAGATGGAAGGAATTTAATGTTTAATTCCCATAAATTAATCTAGAAACATCCACCCAATATAATTAAAACTTTTTTTTTTGCACAATACATGGGACTAAAACTGATATTTAGTATAAAAATATTGACTATGGATAATATTTGTCTATATGATAGACAATAACACAAAATATAGACGATTTAGATGCTCTTATGATTATCCAAAAAAAAGCATTTAAATCATCTTGCGAGTGGGTTTTTCTAACGCAATCGATTGGAACGTTGCGGTTGCGGTGAATTTGAACCCCATATTGGCAGGAAAAACACTGTCGGTTCGTATGGGGCCCAAATCACATTTTCGCAACGTAAAATTAGATTAAAGCCATCCCAAGAAGCAAGATTATATGTAAAATAGATGACTTACACTTTGTTTTGTCCCATTCTTGTGATCCGTCACGTTGTCGGCGTTGAGGGCATTCAAAGTCGCTTTTTATTTTAATCCAAATATTAAATTGTCCAGCGATTAAAAAAAATATATAGCGCTAACGGGAGTCGGATCGATTTTTTTCAGCAGCTAGCAGCCCGAGGAAGTCGGCCTCCGATAGGCAGTACAAAACGGCATTCTAATCCCGCCCCCCCCCCAAAGGCGCCAAAGTCGCGCACACGGCCAGTGGCAGAACTGCAGTGCTGCTGAAGGTAAGTATTGTAAGATCGCTAGTTAAAGCCTCTACATTTGCCTGGCTTCTCACCTTCATTCCGGGCTCTCTCACGCACCCGCTACACTGGTGACCCTCGACATTTTGTTGCAAGTCGCGATGGACCTGAATGTTCTACAGGACGCACAACCTGGTCAACCACCCTTGGACCATGCCGGTCAACCGTCCTTGGGCCCTGCCAGCCCCGCTAATCTCCACGCCATTGCGCTGAAGCTGCCTACCCTGTGGACCGACGAGCCCGGAATCTGGTTTGACCAGGCCGAGTCGCAGTTTGCACTGCAGGGCGTGACGACAGATGCAACAAAATACTATTATTTTATCAGCCAGGCCTCGCCCCCCCCCCCCCCACCCCAGTGGCTAATAGGTATGAGGCCCTTAAGGCTCTACTCTTACGTATGTTTGGCCAAGCGGGCGTCCCAAATCTTGCGGATGACTGGCCTGGGTGACCGCCAGCCGTCGGTCCTGCTGGGCGATATGCTGGCCCATATGGGCAACCACGAGCCCTGTTTTCTTTTTAAACATGCCTACCTGCAGCAGCTCCTGTCGGACATCTGCCTGCAGTGCCACTTTCACCGACATGCTGTCAGTGAGCGAGCGCGATGATCAACTTTGGATGGCCTGTCAGCAGGTCCTGGATGCGCTGGAAATCCTCCCAATGGCGCCGGGCAGCACACAGCAGGTTGGTGCTTCAATTGACCGCATCTCTGCCGTGCCTAAACACCCTCTGCGGTGGGATCCGGCCGCCATTGCGCACCCGGGTGCCGGCATGTCGTTCCAGCGTGGTCTGCCATCAATTTCTTTGGAAGCCACCAGAGGTCGCTGGTGGTCGGATCAACCCACACCTCCACCTGTTTCTTCAGATGCCAGCTGGTGCTGCTATAACTGTCGCTGGAGGGCTGCAGCTCATCAGTGTCGGCAGCCCTGTACATTCCCGGGAAACGCATGGGCCAGCCGTCAGTGATTGCTTCTGCGGCCGGCCAGATTCATCGCCTGTTTGCGTGGGATCGCTGCACTGGGGCTCGTTTCCTCGTCGACCCTGGGGCAGAGATAAGTGTGCTGCCGCCTTGAGCATGGTAAACGCGGCCCCTTCCTCACCGCGGCAAATGGGAGCCCAATCCGCTCATATGGGGTGCGCACGCTCTCCCTCAATTTTGGGGATGGCCGCTTTTCATGGCCATTCGTCTTTGCTGATGTTTCCCAGCCGTTACTGGGCAACCTACAGACTGCCTACTTGCACATTCCCTGCTGGTGGATGTCAAGCGGCAGCATCTGGTGCACTCTATAACATTGGAGCCTGTTTCCCTCCGCATGGGCGACCCGGTCGTGCTGCCTGATGGGGCCCTGTCGTCCACGGATGCTACATTCTCGTTGTGTACTGGCCGACTTCCCTGAAATCCTTGACCCGCAGTTCCGCTCCTCTGCCCCGAAACACGGGGTGGAGCATCACATTCCGACTACAGGCCCGCCCCTTTTCCACTGGACAAACTCCGTCTAGCTCGGGAGGAGTCGTTGGGATCGTGCACCGCTCAGGCAGTCCGTGGGCGTCCCTGCTCCATATGGTCCCCAAGGCTGGCGCCCTTGTGGAGACTATCGTCGGCTTAATGATGCCACCATCGCTGACAGGTATCCGGTCCCCCACATTCAGGATTTCAATGCGCACCTGGCCGGGGCTGCGGTGTTCTCCAAGGTCGACCTGGTGCGTGGCTGCAATCAAATTCCCATCCACCCCGACTACGTGCCCAAGACGGCCATCATAACACCATTCGGCCTCTTCTAGTTTCTGCGCATGCCATTCAGGCTTAAGAACGCTGCGCAGGCCTTTCAGCGGCCTATGGACTGCGTGTTCCTTGGCCTGGACTTTGTGTTCGTTTACCTCAATGTTTACCTTGTTTACCTTGGTTTTACCTCGTTTACCTTGGTGGCAAGCCGCTTGCGGCAGGAGCATTGTACCCATCTCTGCCAGCTATGCCAGCGTCTGAGCGATCATGGGCCGGCCATCAATGTAACCAAATGCCATTTTGGGGTGATGCCCTTTGATTTCCTGGGCCACCACGTAACTCCGCAGGGTGCGGTGCCAAGGTAGACGCTGTGGGCCAGTTTCCATGACCGGCCACCATGAAGGGCCTCCAGGAATTCATTGGGATGGTGGCCTTCTACCACCGTTTTGTACCGTCCACGGCCAGGATCATGCGCCCGCTGTTTCACCTCATGGCGGCCAAACGAAAGGAGGTCGAATGGACTGTCGTAGCGGTGGCAACGTTCCACCAGGCGATGGAGGCCCTGGCTAGGGCCATGATGCTCATGCACCCACGGGCGGAGCACCAATCGGGCTGACGGTCGACGCTTCCGACGTAACGGTTGGAGCGGTGCTAGAGCAGCTGATCGACGGGCGTGGGCAGCTTCTGGCCTTCTTCAGCAGGCACCACAGCGGCGCACAGCGGCACTACAGTGCCTTTGACCGCGAGTTCCTCGCCCTTTACCTCAGCGTGCGCCACTTCCGTTACTTTTTGGAGGGGCGGTCATTTACCGCTTAAACGGACCACAAGCCCCTCACCTTTGCGCTCGCCAAGGTTTCTGACCCGCGGTCTGCTCGCCAGCAGTGGCAGTTGGCGTTCGTCTCTCAATACACTACCTCCATTCGTTTCATCGAGGGCAAAGACAACAAACAGAATAGCCGATGCCTTGGCTCGTCCCGCGGTCAACCCTGGCTCAGACCTGGCTGCTGCCCAGCTGACGGATGATGAGATGTCCGCATATTGTACTGCAGTTTCAGGCCTGCGGTTGGAGGATGTTCCATGTGGCCCCGGGGGTGCGAGGCTGCTGTGCGACGTCTCGACTGGTCAGCCGCGGCCCATCGTCCCCGTCGCCTGGTGGCGCAGAGTGTCCAAGGTGCTCCACGGGCTGGCCCACCTTTACGTTCGGGCGATGACGGCCCTCGTGGCTTCCCGTTTCACGGGTTGCGCAAACGGGTTGGGCATTGGGCGCGCACCTGCATCCCGTGCCAAACTGCCAAAGTACAGCGGCATTTGCGGGCACCGGTCCAGGAGTTCCGCATCCCTCACCAGTGGTTTGACCATATCCATGTGGACATCATGGGGCCACTGCCGCCTTCTTGTGGCTTCACCCACCTCCTGACCGTGGTCGACCATTTCATGCGGTGGCAGGAAACGGTTCCATTGGCAGACACCTCTGCGGCCACGTGTGCCTGTGCTTTGGCGGCACACTGGATTGCCCGATTCGGAGTGCCGCTGGACATTACGTCCGACTGGGGCCCTCAATTCACATTTGAACTGTGGTCGGCCATGGCTCGCCTTCTTGGGGTTAACCTGCACCGCACCACGGTGTATCATCCGCAGGCGAACGGCCTGGTGGAGCGTTTCCACAGCCAGCTCAAGGCTGCCCTGAAGGCTTGGCTCACGGACCCGGACTGGGTCGACGCATTGCTGTGGGTTTTGCTGGGTGTCCGCACCGCGCCCATAGAGGACTTGGCCACCTCCTCAGCTGAGTTGGTGTATGGGGACCCGCTGACAGTGCCCGGTGAGTTTATCCCATCAGCACAAGGCCAGGCGGAGCAGCCATCAGCTGCCCTGCAACGGCTTCGGCAGACGGTGGGCAAGCTGGCACTGGCCATGGTTCGTTCAGGCCACACGTTCCTTCAGCTCTCCAGGACTGCCCATTTGTTTTCCTGCATCAGGATGCGCACCGGACGCCCCTTCAGCGGCCGCAAGAAGGACCATTCAAGGTCCTCGAGTATGGCCCTCCCACATTCGTTTTGGATATGGGGGGTCGTCGTGAGATGGTTTCCGTTGCGCAGCTGAAGACGGCACACATGGACATCAGCCAGCTGGTGTTACTTGCGCGGCTTCTCCTTCGAGGTCGTCCTCCGTTCCGTCCTTTCCCCAAGTGCCCGCGCCGCCACCTTCGCCTGGCAGTGCGTCTCCGGTTCCTGCGCCCGCCGTGGTGTGCACACGGGCTGGTCATCTCGTACGTCCCCCTGTCTGTTTCTTGCCTCCGTTTCTTGGGGGGGGTCCTATGGCGGTTTCTGGGTAGCCGGCCACTCCCTGGTTCATCCCCCTCGGCACTTGCTGGACAGGTCCGGAGGCGGCTTCCAGCTACGAAGATAAGAGCAGGGATTTTTGGCGCGAGACCAGTTTTCAGTCTCTCACTGAAGCGGAGAGTAGTGTGCTGCGCTCATTAAAGCCTCTACAGAATTTGCCTGGCTTCTCGCCTTCATTCCGGGCTCCCTCACGCACACGCTACAAATTCAACTTGCCAGAGACATTTCATTGCCCCTCTTAAAGGAGATAGTTCAGGCTGGACCTATCCCAACATTTAAGAAACAGGTAGACAGATACTGTACATGGATAGGACAGGTTTGGAGGGATATGGAGCGAACGCTGGCAGGCGGGACATGTAGCCTTCCACCATGGGCGCCGCATGTTTGGCAGCTCGGACTGACCTTGGGCCTCACCGCGGGGCATGGACTTAACATCGGAGTTGATCCCTTGCCTGGGACTTTACATCGGGAGCTCGCAGACTCGGGAGAGGCTGTGGATTTCGGGAGCTCCAACGTCGCGGAAGGTTCGACGTAGGGTTTGATCATCCAGTGAGGGGGAGCTGACATCCCCCGATCTGATCGCCTCGACGTGGAGGGCCCGCCACCGGCTATGGGATTCAAAATCATCCTCTCAACGGAGGGCTCAAGGCCCCCGAACACGGGAGAGCAAAGGGAAGAGAACTTTTCGCCTTCCATCACAGTGAGGAATGTGGAGCAGTCACTGTGATGGATGTTTATGTCCAAGGTGCTCCACGGGCTGTGTTTTGTGTGTTCAGTTGCTTTTCTTTTCACTGACTTGGCAAATGAAATTCCTTGTATGTTGCAAAACATACTTGGCTAAAAAAGTATTATTGTGATTGTGATTGTGATTGTGATATTGGCCAGTATGGGCAAGTTAGGCCGAAGGGCCTGTTTCCACACTGTATCACTCTATGACTCTTTTAATCACCCACGTGTTTTTTTCCTACTAGCTTTATATTTCTCAAAGATCGTGTCTGACATCATCTTAACTCTTATATATACTTCCTTTTTTATTTAAAATGTTATTTAAAATTTAAAACCTCGTATGGCAAGATAAGGTTTGCTTATCTTGCCACACTTATCCTTCCTCCGATCAGAACATGATCAGAACCTGAACTTTGATCAACCGGCCTTATATGACTCACACATGTCAGATGTGGACTTAGCCAATAAGAACTGCTTCCAATTTATCTAGCTCCTAACTAAGAATGTTGTAATCCCTCTTGCTCCAAATTAGCACCATCCCCACCCCCCCCAGATCCAGGTTTATTCAGTCCAAATCCTACTGCCGAGGTTTGTTTCCTAAACCCGATCCAATATGGTCCCACCTCAAGCTGGACTATGCACATATTGTATTTGGAAACCCTCTTGGATGTAGGTGGGAAGGGATATGACAAAGGGGGATAGGGTAGTGGGGCAGGAACAGGCAGAAACAATGGGTCTGCTTGTGGATTTTCGGGAGGAGGTAGAAGCGGGCCGTGTGGGGCTGGGGAATGATGATGTTGGAGGCTGTGGAGGGCAGATCGCCAGAGGTGATGAAATCAGGGAAAGTCCTGAAGTGTTGAGATGGTCAGAGATGCAACATGGAAACAGACCCTTTGGCCCATCGAGACCACTCGGCCATCGATCACCCATTCACATTCGAGCTATGCTATTTCACTTTGTCTTCCACTCCTTACACACATTCGGGGATTTATTTTAACAGATGCCAATTAACCTACAATTCCACACATCTTTGGGATGTGGGAGGAAACTGGTCACAGAGAGAATGTATAAACTTCACACAGACAGACAGCATCTAAGGTATGACGCAATCCCAGGTCTCCAGTGCTGCGAGGCAGAGCTCTACCAGTTATGCCACTGTGCCACCCTATTGCTCACAACCTCATAACCAAAGGCCTAAGTGATACGTTCTAGAAATAACAAAGACGTTGTTGCTCATCACTTATTTTCGAGTAAGACCAAGGCATTTAGCATTAAAATTGGTGGTACAGTGGACAATGAGGAGATTTACAACAAGATCCAGATCAGATGAGAAGGTGGGCCAAGGAATGATTGCACCTTTCTTATGTTTGAACATTTCTTATGTCTTAATTTCGTATTAGCAATGATGAAGACAGATTTTTTATAAAATAACTAGACTAAGTGGGACCCGTTGGGTTCCAGCATCACACAGGAAGGCTGGTCATCCAACGCAATATTCCACCTCTCCACCAATTCTAATATTGGTGGCCAGTTGGGAGGGGGGGGGCTTTCTGGAGCGCTAGTATGGGTGTTGTGGGCTGAAGGGACTGGTTTCCAGAGGGCTAGTATGCAAATTGCGCGCCAAATGGATTCTTGGGCTGGCGTCTGTCAATCAAGCCTGTTGTGCTGGCAACTCACTCACTCACGGCTGGTGGGCTGGTAGTTGACTCACGGCTAATCCTTGAAATTCTATTTCAAGCAGGGTATAAGGCCACCAAATTCAAGTGCAGTTTCTTACCACTTCTAGCAGGGTGCAAGGCCACCAAATTCAAGTGCACACAGGAAGGCTGGTCATCCAACGCAATATTCCACCTCTCCACCAATTCTAATATTGGTGGCCAGTTGGGGGGGGAGGGGGCTTTCTGGAGCGCTAGTATGGGTGTTGTGGGCTGAAGGGACTGGTTTCCAGAGGGCTAGTATGCAAATTGCGCGCCAAATGGATTCTTGGGCTGGCGTCTGTCAATCAAGCCTGTTGTGCTGGCAACTCACTCACTCACGGCTGGTGGGCTGGTAGTTGACTCACGGCTAATCCTTGAAATTCTATTTCAAGCAGGGTATAAGGCCACCAAATTCAAGTGCAGTTTCTTACCACTTCTAGCAGGGTGCAAGGCCACCAAATTCAAGTGCAGTTTCATATCATTTGAAGTAGGGTGCAAAGCCACTAAAGACAGCGAGTCGTGACCTCTCCCTCCTCCATCTTGCAGAGACTGAGCCACACCCACATCCCCCCCTCCCCCACACCAGAAAAGGTGTGGCTTTCATTGAGTGATTTACAGGAGAGAGATTCTCAACATTTTTTAAAAAACTAATAACACTTTTATTTTTCATTGATGGGAAGAATTCTCTGCACCTGCTCAGCGGAGGGGGACTGAGTAAGATGGCCGAAAATCACAGCCGTAAGTGGTAGCGTTTTATCTAAAATCAATATACAGTGCAAACAGGAAGTAAGTGCATTTACAGTCGTGCCTTTTAACTGCAAGCCAATGCACCCAAGCCACCATTTGCAGTAAGTAGTGCCTTTTAACTGCAAGCCAATGCACCCAAGCCACCATTTGCAGTAAGTAGTGCCTTTCAACATCATGCCACCATTTGCAGTAAGTGGTGTCTTTCAACTTCAAGCCACGCCCAAGCCATCATTTGCAGGAAGTAGTGCCTTTCAACTTCAAAGCTCCCAAGCCACCATTTGCAGTAAGTAGTGCCTTTCAACTTCATGCCACCATTTGCAGTAAGTAATGCCTTTCAACTTCAAGCCATTGCATCCAAGCCACCATTTGCAGTAAGTAGTGGCTTTCAACTTAAAGCCACACCCAAGCCATCATTTGCAGGAAGTAGTGCCTTTCAACTTCAAAGCTCCCAAGCCGCCATTTGCAGTAAGTAGTGCATTTCAACTTCATGCCACCATTAGCAGTAAATAGTGCCTTTCAACTTCAAGCCAATGCACCCAAGCCACCATTTGCAATAAGTAGTGCCTGTCAACCTCATGCCACCATTTGCAGTAAGTAGTGCCTTTCAACTTCAAGCCAAAGCACCCAAGCCACCATTTGCAGTAAGTAGTGTCTTTCAACTTCAAGCCACAATTTGCTGTAATAGTGCCTTTTCTACTTCAAGCCAAAGCTCCCAAGACACCATTTGCAGTAAGTGGTGTCTTTCAACTTCAAGCCACACCCAAGCCATAATTTGCAGTAAGTGGTGTCTTTCTACTTCAAAGCTCCCAAGCCACCATTTGCAGTAAATGGTGTCTTTCAACTTCAAGCCACACCCAAGCCACACCCAAGCCACCATTTGCAGTAAGTAGTGCCTTTCAATTTCAAGCCAAAGCAAACAAACCACCATTTGCAGTAATAGTGCCTTTCAACTTCAAGCCAAAGCAACTAAGCCACCATTTGCAGTAATAGTGCCTTTCAACTTCAAACCAAAGCTCCCAAGCCACCATTTGCAGTAAGTACTGCTTTCAACTTCAAGCCAAAGCACCCAAGCCACCATTTGCAGTAAGTAGTGCCTTTCAACTTCATGCCACCATTTGCAGTAAGTAGTGCCTTTCAACTTCATGCCACCATTTGCAGTAAGTAATGCCTTTCAACTTCAAGCCATTGCACCCAAGCCACCATTTGCAGTAAGTAGTGCCTTTCAACCTCAAGCCACAATTTGCAGTAAGTAGTGCCTTTCAACTTCAGGCCAATGCACCCACGCTCCCCATTTGCAGTAAGTAGTGCCTTTCAACTTCAAGTCACACCCAAGCCACCATTTGCAGTAAGTGGTGTCTTTCAACTTCAAGCCAAAGCAACCAATCCACCATTTGCAGTAAGTAGTGCCTTTCAACTTCAAGCCACACCCAAGCCACCATTTGTAGTAAGTAGTTCCTTTTAACTTCAAGCCAAAGCAACCAATCCACCATTTGCAGTAAGTAGTGCCTTTCAACTTCATGCCACCATTTGCAGTAAGTAGTGCCTTTCAACTTCAAGCCAAAGCAACCAAGCCACCATTTGCAGTAATAGTGCCTTTCAACTTCAAGCCAAAGATCCCAAGCCACGATTTGCAGTAAGTAGTGCCTTTCAACTTCATGCCACAATTTGCAGTAAGTAGTGCCTTTCAATTTCAAGACACACCCAAGCCAAGCCAACCAGGGGAGGGGAGGGGGGGGAAGGGGAGGAGGGGAGGGGGAAGGAGGGGGAGGGGAGGAGGGGGAGGGGAGGAGGGGGGGAGGAGGGAGGAGGAGGGGGGGCTTTCTGGAGTGCTAGTATGAACCATTTTAGAACCAATGGACATTTTTTTTGCAAGCTTTAGAACCAATAGACATTTTTTGCAAGCATTTTAGAACCAATAGACATTTTTTTGCAAGCATTTTAGAACCAATAGACATTTTTTGCAAGCATTATAACCAATAGACACTTTATTTGCAAGCTTTATGACCAATAGACATTTTTTTGCAAGATTTAGAACCAATAGAGACACTTTTTGCAAGCTTTAGAACCAATAGACATTTTTTGAAAGCTTTAGAACCAATAGACATTTTTTTGCAAGATTTAGAACCAATAGAGACACTTTTTGCAAGCTTTAGAACCAATAGACATTTTTTGAAAGCTTTAGAACCAATAGACATTTTTTTGCAAGCTTTAGAACCAATAGACATTTTTTTTGCCAGCTTTAGAACCAATAGACATTTTTTTTGCCAGCTTTAGAACCAATAGACATTTTTTTGCCAGCTTTAGAACCAATAGACATTTTTTTGCCAGCTTTAGAACCAATAGACATTTTTTTGCCAGCTTTAGAACCAATAGACATTTTTTTGCCAGCTTTAGAACCAATAGACATTTTTTTGCCAGCTTTAGAACCAATAGACATTTTTTGACAGCTTTAGAACCAATAGACATTTTTTGACAGCTTTAGAACCAATAGACATTTTTTTGCCAGCTTTAGAACCAATAGACATTTTTTTGCCAGCTTTAGAACCAATAGACATTTTTTTGCCAGCTTTAGAACCAATAGACATTTTTTTTGCCAGCTTTTGAACCAATAGACATTTTTTGCCAGCTTTAGAACCAATAGACATTTTTTTGCCAGCTTTAGAACCAATAGACATTTTTTTGCCAGCTTTAGAACCAATAGACATTTTTTTGCCAGCTTTAGAACCAATAGACATATTTTTGCCAGCTTTAGAACCAATAGACATATTTTTGCCAGCTTTAGAACCAATAGACATATTTTTGCCAGCTTTAGAACCAATAGACACATTTTTGCCAGCTTTAGAACCAATAGACACATTTTTGCCAGCTTTAGAACTAATAGACACATTTTTGCCAGCTTTAGAACCAATAGACACATATTTGCCAGCTTTAGAACCAATAGACACATTTTTGCCAGCTTTAGAACCAATAGTCATATTTTTGCCAGCTTTGGAACCAATAGACATATTTTTGCCAGCTTTGGAACAAATAGACATATTTTTGCCAGCTTTAGAACCAATAGACATATTTTTGCCAGCTTTAGAACCAATAGACATATTTTTTGCCAGCTTTAGAACCAATGGACATATTTTTGCCAGCTTTAGAACCAATAGACATATTTTTGCCAGCTTTAGAACCAATAGACATATTTTTGCCAGCTTTAGAACCAATAGACATATTTTTGCCAGCTTTAGAACCAATGGACATATTTTTGCCAGCTTTAGAACCAATGGACATATTTTTGCCAGCTTTAGAACCAATGGACATATTTTTACCAGCTTTAGAACCAATAGACATATTTTTGCCAGCTTTAGAACCAATAGACATATTTTTGCCAGCTTTAGAGCCAATAGACATATTTTTGCCAGCTTTAGAACCAATAGACATATTTTTGCCAGCTTTAGAACCAATAGACATATTTTTGCCCGCTTTAGAACCAATGGACATATTTTTGCCAGCTTTAGAACCAATGGACATATTTTTGCCAGCTTTAGAACCAATGGACATATTTTTGCAAGCTTTAGAACCATTAGACATTTTTGCAAGCTTTAGAACCAATAGACACGTTTTGCAACATTTAGAACCAATAGACATACTTTTTGCTCGCTTTAGAGCCAATAGACATTTTTTGCAAGCTTTAGAACCAATAGAGACACTTTTTGCAAGCTTTAGAACCAATATACATTTTTTTGCAAGCTTTAGAATCAATAGACTTTTTTTGTAAGTTTTAGAATCAATAGACATTTTTTTGTAAGCTTTAGAACCAATAGACACTTTATTTGCAAGCTTTAGAACCAATAGACATGTTTTGCAAGCTTTAGAACCAATAGAGACACTTTTTGCAAGCTTTAGAACCAATAGACATTTTTTGCAAGCTTTAGAACCAATAGACATTTTTTTGCAAGCTTTAGAACCAATAGACATTTTTTTGCAAGCTTTAGAACCAATAGACATTTTTTTGCAAGCTTTAGAACCAATAGACATTTTTTGCAAGCTTTAGAACCAATAGACATTTTTTGCAAGCTTTAGAACCAATAGACACTTTTTTTGCAAGCTTTAGAACCAATAGACACATTCTGCAAGCATTTTAGAACCACGAAGGGCACTTACATTTGAGTAGACATGTGTTCAGTGTTATTCACAGCTCAGAGAAACGTGACCCTCTGCCTTCTCCATCTTGCAGAGTGAGTGAGGCACGCCACTTCCTGGTTTTATAGTCCCTCCCCCCTGCCGCCACCGGGGGCAGCAGAGAGAACGGGGAATTTTGTAAAAACATTAATATCTCTATCATTTGTAATCGACGGGAAAAATCCTCGGCACACATGCGGCGGAGGGGGGCTCTGAGCGAGGTGGCCAAAAATGACGGCCGTAGGTGGCGGCGTTCTCTCGGAAATCGCAGCACAGATGGCCAAAACCGGTCAAGAACAGACTTTTAGTAATATTGATTATTCAACATATCTACCAATTCTACTATAGTAGTAGTATATATTTTAGTACAGGTGCACAACCTTTTATCCGAAAGCCTTGGGACCAGACACTTTTCGTAATTCAGAATTTTTTAGCTTTCGGAATGGAAGATTTTTAGCGTAGGTTTTAACGGCTGGCTCAGTGGTAGAGTGCTCGGCTCATATCCACAAGGTCGCGAGTTTGCGCCTCGATCCCGGCAGTTACTCCATCGCGAGTTTGAGTCTTCAATGTAGTTTTTCTTGCAGAATAGGAGAGAATAGGGAGGGTTAGGCTGGGATCATTCTCTGCGAGATGATCTTAGTGCGGGAGACAAGTGTAGGAGAGGTGTACTGACTGTGTGGGCAGAACTTTGGAAGTGATTGCCCACCATTCTCAAAAGCCGCTGTGTCTCCCTGTCCCTGGGATAGCAGGGGGCGATCAAACAGCACAATACCCCCCTCCCCCTCCAACTCCAGAGGAATCCGCTCCCCGATGGGCCGCTACGGCGACAAGTGGCAGTTCGCCCACATCCCGATCTGCGCCACCCCAAGAACAAGACGTACCTTACACACCATCAGCTTCTGCCCCTACGGGGAGCGTGTTCCTCTGGAGTTGGAGCGGGGCTGGGCTGGAGTTGCTGATCTGGGATCTCCGTGCTTGCAGTGGGCCTGGGGGCCGGTGTCCCGATGAGGGGCGCAGCTCGGGCTGTGGGCGAACTGCCACTTGTCGCCGTAGCAGCCCATCGGGGAGCGGCTTCTGGTGGTCCTGATGTCTCTGGCCACCCCCCTGTACAGGAGCTGAGACTGGGAACTGTACCGCCCTTGCAGGTGAGCAGGAGAGTGGGGTTGTTTGCAGTTGCAGAGGGAGGTGGGGCAAGAGCGGTACAGTTCCCAGTCTCAGCTCCTGTCCAGGGGGGTGGCCGGAGACGTCAGGACCAACAGGAACCCGCTCCCTGATGGGCCGCTACAGCGACAAGTGGCAGTTCGCCCACAGCCCGAGCTGCGCCCCCTCATCCGCAACCCGGGTTCCTCTGGAGTTGGAGCGGGGCTGGGCTAGAGTTGCTGCTGGCTGTGTGTCTCTGGGATCTCCATGCTTGCAGTCGGTGTCCCGTTGGTCCTGACGTCTCCGGCCACCCCCCTGGACAGGAGCTGAGACTGGGAACTGTACCGCCCTTGCCCCCTCCCTCTGCAACTGCAAACAACCCCACTCTCCTGCTCAACTGCAAGGGCGGTACAGTTCTCATTCTCAGCTCCTGTACAGGGGGGTGGCCGGAGACGTCACAGCCCGAGCTGCGCCCCCTCATCCGCAACCCCAAGAACAAGACGTACCTTGCACACCATCAGCTTCTGTCCCTACGGGGAGCGTGTTCCTCTGGAGTTGGAATGGGGCTGGGCTGCTGCTGGCTGTGGGTCTCTGGGATCTCCGTGCTTGCAGTGGGCCTGGGGGTCGGTGTCCCGTTGGTCCTGACGTCTCCGGTGAATGGCACTGACCTGCTGGCATCGCCGACGTGAAGACAGTGCAAAGCCCCCGCACCGGTGCAATGGGCGGGGAGCTGGAGAGGGGAGGGAAGGGGTCACACACATGGCCGGGAAGCAGAGGGGTGTAGGTGGGGTGAAACTGAAGGGAGCGACAATCTGCTGCTGCCTGCCCGCTGAGTTAAAAAGTTCCCACGCAAGACTCACGATACGCTGTGTATCGTGAGTCTACCGTGGGAACTTTTTAACTCAGCGGGCAGGCAGCAGCAGATTGTCAATTATTAACCCTCCCGCGCAATATACCCTCACCTTCTCTTTTATGAATGGGGATTTAGTTCCCCTTTCTTCGAGGACCGACCGGAGGTTCCGCTGTCACCTCTGCGGGCCGCCTTCGGTGAACATCTTCAAGGACCTTTCTTCAAGGACCGAAAAAATGTCCGCTATTCGGAGCTTTTCGTTATTTGGAATTTCAGATAAAAGGTTGTTCACCTGTAGTAGTATATATTTTATTTCGAACATGTAAAACAAAAAAAGTTAAAAACAAAGCAAAATAACAATAAAATGAAATGAACAATAAACCTATACACATTAAATAACCTCATAAATATCACAAATTAAATCTTGCATGTTCGAAAAGTAGCAGGAAGTATACACTTATTTATTCCTACCCCTTCTCTGCTGCTCATGAATTCACATTCATACATTCACAAACATATACATACATACATATATACATACATACATATATACACACATATGCACGCACACAAATATACATATATACAGTTTATAAACAATTATCCAAATTCTATGTGCAAAGCAAATATCACGGTGTCAATAACTTAACCGTCTTCACAGCCCTTCCTCATTCTTGCTGTCATCTGCAGTCACTCGAAACGAGTATGAATGTCCTCTCATGGAGGACGCCTGTGTGTGACTTTGTTTAACGTGGGTAGACTGGTGCACAGACAGCTACCACATGGTCCTTGACAGATTGGGTCAGGATCCAGTGGCGTGGAGTCCAAGACGACCGGGGACCATTTTCTGCTGCAGCCTTCATCCGCCTTCCCAGCTGTTGTGACTCACCACTAAAGTTAGCCATCATCCTCCACCGGTTCCACCGTTGAGGACTTGGTTGGATTGCTCTTTGTCAGAGACCTCCCCCTCGACCTTACCGCCATGGGTGACCCTACCAGGAGCATAGCTCCAGACGGCATCGCTCTCAGGACCATACAAGCTTATCCACCACGACAAGGTGACAATCCACAGAGAATACCACTGAAAAATATATATTTTGCTCTTCTTAAACTGAGTGACATTTGTGCTTTACTATCTACTAGTTCCAGCATCTGCAGTTCCTTGTGTCTACCAATTATTTATTTGCTGTTACTAATTCTCTAGCCCAATACTCCATAGAATCCCCCCATTTATTTTAGCTGCTCTCTATCCATTTATCTATCTATGTTACTAAAAGTCTGTTCTTGACTGGTTTTGGCCATCTGTGCTGCGATTTCCGAGAGAACGCCGCCACCTACGGCCGTCATTTTTGGCCACCTTGCTCAGAGCCCCCCTCCGCCGCATGTGTGCCGAGGATTTGTCCCGTCGATTAAAAATGACAGAGATATTAATGATTTTACAAAATTCCCCATTCTCTCTGCTGCCCCTGCTGCCGGCAGGGGGGAGGGACTATAAAACCAGGAAGTGGTGTGCCACACAGTCTCTTCAAGATGGAGGAAGGCAGAGGGTCACGTTTCTCTGAGCTGTGAATAACACTGAACACATGTCTACTCTAATGTAAGTGCCCTTAGTGGTTCTAAAATGCTTGCAGAATGTGTCTATTGGTTCTAAAGCTTGCAAAAAGTGTCTCTATTGGTTGTAAAGCTTGCAAAAAATGTCTATTGGTTCTAAAGCTTGCAAAAAAATGTCTATTGGTTCTAAAGCTTGCAAAAAAAATGTCTGTTGGTTCTAAAGCTTGCAAAAAATGTCTATTGGTTCTAAAGCTTGCAAAAATGTCTATTGGTTCTAAAGCTTGCAAAAAAAGTGTCTATTGGTTCTAAAGCTAGCAAAAAAAGTGTCTATTGGTTCTAAAGCTTGCAAAACAATGTCAATTGGTTCTAAAGCTTGCAAAACAATGTCTATTGGTTCTAAAACTTGCAAAAAATGTCTATTGGTTCTAAAGCTTGCAAAAAAATGTTCATTGGTTCTAAAGCTTGCAAAAAAATGTTCATTGGTTCTAAAGCTTGCAAAAAAATGTCCATTGGTTGTAAAGCTTGCAAAAAAATGTCTATTGGTTCTAAAGGTTGCAAAAAGTGTCTCTATTGGTTCTAAAGCTTGCAAAAAGTGTTTCTATTGGTTCAAAAGTTTGCAAAAAATGTCACTATTGGTTCTAAAGCTTGCAAAAAAATGTCTATTGGTTCTAAGCTTGCAAAAATATGTCTATTGGTTCTAAAGCTTGCAAAAAAATGTCTATTGGTTCTAAAGCTTGCAAAAAAATGTCTGTTGGTTCTAAAGCTTGCAAAAAATGTCTATTGGTTCTAAAGCTTGCAAAAATGTCTATTGGTTCTAAAGCTTGCAAAAAAAGTGTCTATTGGTTCTAAAGCTAGCAAAAAAAAGTGTCTATTGGTTCTAAATCTTGCAAAACAATGTCTATTGGTTCTAAAGCTTGCAAAACAATGTCTATTGGTTCTAAAACTTCCAAAAAAATGTCTATTGGTTCTAAAGCTTGCAAAAAAATGTCTATTGGTTCTAAAGCTTGCAAAAAAATGTCTATTGGTTCTAAAGCTTGCAAAAAAATGTCTATTGGTTCTAAAGCTTGCAAAAAAATGTATATTGGTTCTAAAGCTTGCAAAAAATATCTATTGGTTCTAAAGCTTGCAAAAAATGTCTATTGGTTCTAAAGCTTGCAAAAAAATGTCTGTTGGTTCTAAAGCTTGCAAAAAATGTCTATTGGTTCAAAAGCTTGCAAAAAAATGTTCATTGGTTCTAAAGCTTGCAAAACAATGTCTATTGGTTCTAAAACTTGCAAAAAATGTCTATTGGTTCTAAAGCTTGCAAAAAAATGTTCATTGGTTCTAAAGCTTGCAAAAAAATGTTCATTGGTTCTAAAGCTTGCAAAAAAATGTTCATTGGTGCTAAAGCTTGCAAAAAAATGTCCATTGGTTGTAAAGCTTGCAAAAAAATGTCTATTGGTTCTAAAGGTTGCAAAAAGTGTCTCTATTGGTTCTAAAGCTTGCAAAAAGTGTTTCTATTGGTTCAAAAGTTTGCAAAAAATGTCACTATTGGTTCTAAAGCTTGCAAAAAAATGTCTATTGGTTCTAAGCTTGCAAAAATATGTCTATTGGTTCTAAAGCTTGCAAAAAAATGTCTATTGGTTCTAAAGCTTGCAAAAAAATGTCTGTTGGTTCTAAAGCTTGCAAAAAATGTCTATTGGTTCTAAAGCTTGCAAAAATGTCTATTGGTTCTAAAGCTTGCAAAAAAAGTGTCTATTGGTTCTAAAGCTAGCAAAAAAAAGTGTCTATTGGTTCTAAATCTTGCAAAACAATGTCTATTGGTTCTAAAGCTTGCAAAACAATGTCTATTGGTTCTAAAACTTCCAAAAAAATGTCTATTGGTTCTAAAGCTTGCAAAAAAATGTCTCTATTGGTTCTAAAGCTTGCAAAAAAATGTCTCTATTGGCTTTAAGCTTGCAAAAATATGTCTATTGGTTCTAAAGCTTGCAAAAATATGTCTATTGGTTCTAAAGCTTGAAAAATGTGTCTATTGGTTCTAAAGCTGGCAAATATATGTCTCTATTGGTTCTCAGATGGCACAATGGGCTAAGTGTTCGGCTGGCAACCGGAAGGTAGCTGGTTCGAATCCCGCTTGGAGTGCATACTGTCGTTGTGTCCTTGGGCAAAACACTTCACCCACCTTTGCCTGTGTGTGAATGTGTGTGAGTGATTGGTGGTGGTCGGAGGGGCCGTAGGCGCAGATTGGCAGCCACGCTTCCATCAGTCTGCCCCAGGGCAGCTGTGGCTACAGAAGTAGCTTACCACCACCGAGTGTGACTGAGGAGTGAATGAATAATGCGATGTAAAGCGCCTTGAGTATTAGAAAGGCGCTATATAAATCCCATCCATCATTATTATTATTATTAAGCTTGCAAAAATATGTCTATTGGTTCTAAAGCTTGCAAAAATATGTCTATTGGTTCTAAAGCTTGCAAAAAAAATGTCTATTGGTTCTAAAGCTAGCAAAAAATGTCTATTGGTTCTAAAGCTTGCAAAAAATGTCTATTGGTTCTAAAGCTTGCAAAAAGTGTCTCTATTGGTTCTAAAGCTTGCAAAAAGTATCTCTATTGGTTCTAAAGCTTGCAAAAAATGTCTATTGGTTCTAAAGCTTGCAAAAAAAATGTCTATTGGTTCTAAAATGGTTCATATTAGCGCTACAGAAAGCCCCCCCTGGTTGGCTTGGTTTGGGTGTGTCTTGAAATTGAAAGGCACTACTTACTGCAAATGGTGGCATGAAGTTGAAGGGCACTATTACTGCAAATGGTGGCGGTTGCTTTCGCTTGAAGTTGAAAGGCATTACTTACTGCAAATGGTGGCTTGGTTGCTTTTGCTTGAAGTTGAAAGGCACTACTTACTGCAAATGGTGGCATGAAGTTGAAAGGCACTACTTACTGCAAATGGTGGCTTGGGAGCATTGGCTTGAAGTTGAAAGGCACTACTTACTTCAAATGGTGGCTTGGTTGCTTTGGCTTGAAGTTGAAAGGCACTACTTACTGCAAATGGTGGCTTGTGTGTGGCTTGAAGTTGAAAGGCACTACTTACTGCAGATGGTGGCTTGGGTGCAATGGCTTGAAGTTAAAATGCATTACTTACTGCAAATGGGGGCGTGGGAGCTTTGGCTTGAAGTTGAAAGACACTACTTACTGCAAATGGTGGCTTGGGTGCTTTGGCTTTAAGTTGAAAGGCACTACTTACTACAAATTGTAGCTTGGGTGCTTTGGCATTAAGTTGAAAGGCACTGCAAATGGTGGCATGAAGTTGAAAGGCACTAACTGCAAGTGGTGGCTTGGGAGCTTTGGTTTGAAGTTGAAAGCCACTACTTGCTGCAAATGGTGGCTTGGTTGCTTTGGCTTGAAGTTGAAAGGCACTACTTACTGCAAATGGTGGCTTGGTTCCTTTGGCTTGAAGTTGAAAGGCACTATTTACTGCAAATGGTGGCATGAGGTTGACAGGCACTACTTACTGCAAATGGTGGCTTGGGTGCTTTGGCTTGAAGTTGAAAGGCACTACATACTGCAAATGGTGGCTTGGTTGCTTTGGTTTGAAGTTGAAAGACACTACTTACTGCAAATGGTGGCTTGGGTGCTTTGGCTTGAAGTTAAAAGGCACTACTGTAAATGCACTTACTTCCTGTTTGCACTGTATAATGATTTTAGATAAAACGCTACCACTTGCAGCTGTGATTTTTGGCCATCTTACTCAGTCCCCCTCCTCTGAGCAGATGCAGAGAATTCTTCCCATCAATGAAAAATAAAAGTGTTATTAGTTTTTTTTTAAATGTTGAGAATCTCTCTCCTGTCAATCACTCCATGAAAGCCACACCTTTTCCGGTGGGGGGGGGGGGGAGGGGTTATAAAACCCGGAAATGTGGGTGTGGCTCAGTCTCTGCAAGATGGAGGAGCTGTCTTTAGTGGCTTTGCACCCTACTTCAAATTGTATGAAACTGCAATTGAATTTGGTGGCCTTGCACCCTGCTAGAAGTGGTAAGTAACTGCATTTGAATTTGGTGGCCTTATACCCTGCTTGAAATAGAATTTCAAGGATTAGCCGTGAGTCAACTACCAGCCGTGAGTGAGTGAGTTGCCAGCACAACAGGCTTAATTGAATGAGACGCCAGCCCAAGAATCCATTTGGCGCACAATTTGCATACTAGCCCTCTGGAAACCAGTCCCTTCAGCCCACAACACCCATACTAGCGCTCCAGAAAGCCCCCCCCCCCCAACTGGCCACCAATATTAGAATTGGTGGAGAGGTGGAATATTGTGTTGGATGACCAGCCCTCCTGTGTGATGCTGGGACCCAACGGGTCCCACTTAGTCTAGTTTATCTATATAAACCTTTACTGCTTATTTTTATAGTGGTTACGGGTTTTTCATATTTCATTTTCTCCCTTTGATTGAAAGATACAGAATGGAAATAGGCCATTCGGCCCATTGAGTCCACAATGACCATCAATCATGCGTTCTATGTTATCTCACGTTCGCATCTACTCCCTATACGCTGACAGCAATTTATTACTCAGAGGCCCCCACACACCCTAACATCTTTGGGATGTGGGAGGAAACCAGAGCATCTGGAGAAAAACCCACACAGTCACAGGGAGAACGTGAAAACGCCACGCAGCCAATACCAGAGGTCAGGATCGAACCCGGGTGTCTGGCACTGTGAGGCAGCAGCTCTACCAGCTTCTTCTGCTGCTGGAATCTAAAATCTTCTCAGTGCTATAGACTACCTCTAGCCCATGCCACTTTGTGTAGCCTAGTAATGGAGGAGGACTGGCCATATTTTTGTGCCTTCCACCACAGTGATGAATGCTGTGGTGGATGTTTGTGTTACAGTTTTATTGTGTGTTCTTTATTATTGTACTGCTGCTGACAACCCAAATTTCCACCAACCCTGGTTGTGTGGCAATAAATTATATCTATCTATCTATCTATCTACAATTTAAAATGACCCTTTACCTTCTTTGTTAATCTTGGATTGTGCCTCTTCCCATAGAATCCCTTTGGAATAAACTCTTGCTAAACATTCCAAATGAGAATAAACATCATGGATCCATAAAGACAGCTCCTCCATCTTGCAGAGACTGAGCCACACCCACATTTCCGGGTTTTATAACCCCTCCCCCCCCCCACCAGAAAAGGTGTGGCTTTCATGGATTGATTGACAGGAGAGAGATTCTCAACATTTTAAAAAAAACTAATAACACTTTTATTTTTCATTGATGGGAAGAATTCTCTGCATCTGCTCAGAGGAGGGGGACTGAGTAAGATGGCCAAAAATCACAGCCGCAAGTGGTAGCATTTTATCTAAAATCAATATACAGTGCATAACCAGTTTCTTCAATTTAAATAAGGCAAATTGTAATAATATGAGGGGGGAGTTGTCTAAGAGGGACTAGGTAAACTGCATTAGGAATGTTATCATATTGAGATAACTACTTCCAAGGGTATCTTTATTCACAAAGACACCTATTAATCCTTCCTCATTATATTAAACTGAATATAAAATAGCTCATTCCTGGCAAGGCATCACAATGACCTGCTCTAAAATGGTAAACCCTAACACATTCCACAACTTCTTCGGCTACAATGCCCTTGCCAGTTTAGTACCAAAAATCTGTAGCCTCCTTTTGCTCTGGTATTTTATTTATTTAATTCACATGTTTAATTGATAATGTTTTTTTATTAATGTTTAATGTTTTATGTGTACTTCCTCACTTGTGGGCAGAGCACCAAGGCAAATTCCTTGTATGTGAATACTTGGCCAATAATCTTATTCATTCATTCATTCATTTGCTCAATCAATTAGTAAATTAAAATCTCACATGATAATTGCATGCCCTTGACATTTTCCATTTTGCTTTGACCTATTGAAATTAGCAGGAAATGACCCGGAGCATTGAAAGCATGGTGGCGCAGCGGTAGAGTTGCTGCCTTACACCGCCAGAGACCCGGGTTCGATCCTCACTATGGGTGTTGTCTGTACCAAGTTTGCACGTTCTCCCTGTGACCATGTGGATTTTCTTCAGATGCTCCGGTTTCTTCCTACATTCCAAAGACGTGTAGGATAATTGGCTTCTGTAAATTGTCCCTCATGTGTAGGATAGAACAAGTGTACGGGTAATCACTGGTTGGTGCGGACCCAGTGGGCCGAAGGGCCTATTTTCAGTTGTATTTCACTTGTAACTGAACTAAATTAGACAAGACTTTGGAAATTAATTCACCCGTAGGAATTAAATCAGTGGGTTCACCAATGTTTGGCCTCAAGCTCTGCCTCAGAGTCGATTCTCTAGTGTATAAACTGAGGAAATTCCAATAAGGTCGAATTCTTGTGACAAATTTCCTAACACTGGAGTTTACCTGGGTGGATGGTAACAGTTCACTGAAGGACATCTGGCAAAACACACAAAAATCTGGACCATTGGGTTAGGTGACAACATATTTTGCTCAAACTGGCAGCTTTGATGGAATATTTTGAAAGAGGAGGGAAGTTAAGATGCAAATCTCCCTATGAAAGTCCAGAACCAGTAGTCTATACATCAAATCCCAGTGATTGGATACACTTCCATTTTGAACGGCTGCATCAAAAGAAGCACAGCTTTCAATTTCAAATTGCAGTGAGAACAAGTATACTCCATTCACTTAAAATGAATATTCTACACAATTCACAGAATTCATAGGAAGGAACTGACGATAGACACAAAATGGTGGAGTAACGGTATGGGTGGCACGGTGGCGCAGTAGTAGAGTTGCAGCCTTAGACTACGGGTGTTGTCTGTACGGAGTTTGTACTTTCTCCCCGTGATCTGCGTGGGTTTCTCCGGGATCTTCGGTTTCCTCCCACACACCAAAGATGTACAGGTTTGTAGGTTAATTAGCTTGGTATAAGTGTAAATTGCCCAAGTTGTGTGTAGGATAGCGTTAATATGCGGGGATCGCTGATCGAAGCGGACTTAGTGGGCCGATGGGCATGTTTCCATGCTGCGTCTCTGGAGAGAAGGAATGGGTGATGTTTTGAGTGAAGACCCTTCTTCAGACAGAATTTATATTTTTGTCTGAAATTCAGACAGAATTTATATTTTTATCTGAAAACACAGTGCGAAGCTCAAACCCAAGACTTCACTGCCACCAACTGGTTTTGTGATGTAAGGTTGACTCAATGTGAAAATAAATATTCGGGCAAGTATGTGTTGCATGACAGATGTTTTAACATGGCAAAATACTTGACAGATGTTTTAAGTATTGTCAATACACTTTGATTTAGGTTTATACTGTGGGAGTTTTAACATGTTTTAAAAGTGAGTTACTATACCCCGAGCCATCTGTCCCCGCGGCCGGGGTGGGGTGAATCACCCGGTGTGGGAGTCAGGGCCCGGGGGTCGGAGGGGGGGGGGGGGGGTATCACCTTGGTGTGCTGGTTGGGGTCCGATGGTGGTGGCACTGGGTGGGCAGA
Organism: Amblyraja radiata; assembly: GCF_010909765.2. Lineage (NCBI taxonomy): Eukaryota > Metazoa > Chordata > Chondrichthyes > Rajiformes > Rajidae > Amblyraja > Amblyraja radiata. The sequence continues at coordinate 109,786,836 of NC_045957.1, forward strand.
GGGACCAGCCTATCCCACATCCTCGCTCCACCCGACTCACAGCCCGTCACAGTGCGGCCGCACAGGGGAGACGAGGCTGTGGGCGGCCGTGGCCGTGGGAGAGTGGGGGCTGTCTCAAGAGATGCGCACCTTCAGTCGCATGCACAACTTGGTGCTCGGGTTCAGAGTGCCCAGTCACCTATGGCTTGTGTGGGAAAATGACCCCCACCCTCCCGTCTCCATCGGCCAGTGATGTGATGGACGGGGGGGGGTCTGGACCAATCTCTGACAAGTCCCGCCCTCCGGCAACGTCATGTCCGTTATTTGACTTTTCTGTTGAGCGGCATTCGGTTTGTTGACTTGTAGGTGACACAGCATTTTGGGTAGGTGGCATTTCGACAGAACGGCCATTCGGTGAGTTTGCTTTTAGGCGATGCAGCCTTTCAGTTAGTTGGCTTTTAGGCGTCCCACCCTTTCGGTTAGTTGGCGTTTCCGCTTTGTTTCCATTCGGTTATTTGGCTTCCACTTCTTTGCTTCGGATTCTCGTCCTTCGACACCACGTCCAGGTACCGTACATGTAATATTTTCTTAGTTGTGCTATCTTCTCTATGAACAGCAGATTAAAATATCCCCATTATGTGAAGTTAATTATTATCTGAATCTGATTATCCCCCTTTTATCTGAATGGTGGCCGATTAGGAAAAGGGGAGATGCAACGAGACCTGCCACAGAAGGTAGTTGAGGCCAGTTCATTGGCTATATTTAAGAGGGAGTTAGATGTGGCCCTTGTGGCTAAAGGGATCAGGGGGTATGGAGAGAAGGCAGGCACATGATACTGAGTTGGATGATCATAGAAACATAGAAAATAAGTGCAGGAGTAGGCCATTCAGCCCTTCGAGCCTGCACCACCATTCAATATGATCATGGCTGATCATCCAACTCAGTATCCTGTACCTGCCTTCTCTCCATACCCCCTGATCCCTTTAGCCACAAGGGCCACATCTAACTCCCTCTTAAATATAGCCAATGAACTGGCCTCAACTACCTTCTGTGGCAGAGAATTCCACAGATTCACCACTCTCTGTGTGAAAAATGTTTTCCTCATCTCGGTCCTAAAAGATTTCCCCCTTATCCTTAAACTGTGACCCCTTGTTCTGGACTTCCTCAACATCAGGAACAATCTTCCTGCATCTAGCCTGTCCAACCTCTTAAGAATTTTGTAAGTTTCTATAAGATCCCCCCTCAATCTTCTAAATTCTAGCGAGTACAAGCCGAGTCTATCCAGTCTTTCTTCATATGAAAGTCCTGACATCCCAGGAATCAGTCTGGTGAACCTTCTCTGTACTCCCTCTATGGCAAGAATGTCTTTCCTCAGATTAGGAGACCAAAACTGTACACAATACTCCAGGTGTAGTCTCACCAAGACCCTGTACAACTGCAGCAGAACCTCCCTGCTCCTATACTCAAATCCTTTTGCTATGAATGCTAACACACCATTCGCTTTCTTCACTGCCTGCTGCACCTGCATGCCTACTTTTAATGACTGGTGTACCATGACACCCAGGTCTCGTTGCATCTCCTCCTTTCCTAATCGGCCACCATTCAGATAATAGTCTACTTTCCTGTTTTTGCCACCAAAGTGGATAACCTCACATTTATCCACTTTATACTGCATCTGCCATGCATTTGCCCACTCACCCAGCCGATACAAGTCACCTTGCAGCCTCCTAGCATCCTCTTCACAACTAACACTGCCCCCCAGCTTCGTGTCATCCGCAAACTTGGAGATGTTGCATTCAATTCCCTCGTCCAAATCATTAATATATATTGTAAATAGCTGGGGTCCCAGCACTGAGCCTTGCGGTACCCCACTAGTCACTGCCTGCCATTGTGAAAAGGACCCGTTTACTCCAACTCTTTGCCTCATGTCTGCCAGCCAGTTCTCTATCCACATCAATATTGAACCCCCAATACCGTGTACTTTAAGTTTGTATACTAATCTCTTATGTGGGACCTTGTCGAAAGCCTTCTGAAAGTCCAGATATAACACATCCACTGGTTCTCCCTTATCCACTCTGCTAGTTACATCCTCGAAAAATTCTATAAGATTCGTCAGACATGATTTACCTTTCATAAATCCATGCTGACTTTGTCCAATGATTTCACCACTTTCCAAATGTGCTGCTATCCCATCTTTAATAACTGATTCTAGCAGTTTGCCCACTACCGATGTTAGGCTAACTGGTCTGTAATTCCCCGTTTTCTTTCTCACTCCCTTTTTAAAAAGTGGGGTTACATTAGCTACCCTCCAATCCTCAGGAACTACTCCAGAATCTAAAGAGTTTTGAAAAATTATCACTAATGCATCCACTATTTCTGGGGCTACTTCCTTAAGTACTCTGGGATGCAGCCTATCTGGCCCTGGGGATTTATCGGCCTTTAATCCATTCAATTTACCTAACACCACCTCCCGGCTAACCTGGATTTCACTCAGTTCCTCAATCTCATTTGACCCCCGGTCCCCTGCTATTTCTGGCAGATTATTTATGTCTTCCTTTGTGAACAGAACCAAAGTAGTTATTCAATTTGCCTGCCATGTCCTTGTTCCCCATGATCAATTCACCTGTTTCTGACTGCAAGGGACCTACATTTGTTTTAACTAATCTTTTTCTCTTCACATATCTATAAAAACTTTTGCAGTCAGTTTTTATGTTCCCTGCCAGTTTTCTTTCATAATCTATTTTCCCTTTCCTAATTAAGCCCTTTGTCCTCCTCTGCTGGACTCTGAATTTCTCTCAGTCCTCTGGTAGGCTGCTTTTTCTGGCTAATTTGTATGCTTCATCTTTTGTTTTGATACTATCCCCGATTTCCCTTGTTATCCACGGATGCATTACCTTCCCTGATTTATTCTTTTGCCAAATGGGATGAACAATTGTTGTAGTTCATCCATGCAGTCTTTAAATGCCTTCCATTGCATATCCACCGTCAACCCTTTAAGAGTCAATTGCCAGTCTATCTTGGCCAGTTCGCGTCTCATACCCTCAAAGTTACTTTTCTTTAAGTTCAGAACCCTTGTTTCTGAATTAACAATGTCACTCTCCATCCTAATGAAGAACTCAACCATATTGTGGTCACTCTTGCCCAAGGGGCCACGCACAACAAGACTGCTAACTAACCCTTCCTCATTACTCAATACCCAGTCTGGAATAGTTGGTTGGCCCAGTCTCTTGTTGGTTCCTCTACATGTTGGTTTAGAAAACAATCCCAGGCATGATCATATTGAATGGCGGTGCAGGCTCGAAGGGCAGAATGGCCTACTACTGCACCTATTTTCTATTTTTCTATGTGTCTATGTTTCTATGTTTAAGCTCCTAAACAGACCATGAAACATAACAAATTCAGTTCCAGAAGAAATTAGTAGGCAGTCCTCAAAATATCCATGTTGCTACGCAAAGTAACAATGTCAGGATTACTGCCTGTGCCACGTGATAGTGAGAGTAGGAATGGAGTGAGGTGGAGGATAAATGCGTGGCTGAAGGACTAGTGCAGTGGGCAGGGATTCAAGTTTCAGGATTATTGGGACCTCTTTTGGGGAAGGTGTGACCTGTACAAAAAGGACGATTTGCACTTGAACCCGAGGGAGATCACTATCCTGGCAGGGAGATTTGCAAAGGCTACTGGGGAGACTTTAAACTAGAACGGTTGGGGGGAGGAAATAGAGAAAGCTAGTAGACAGTGTGTGAGGCAGGAGGCAGAGAAGGGAAGCACTCAGACCCAACATGTAGGGGAGATAGAAGAAAAAGATAATAAACAGAAAATAAGAGGTGGTGGGTTTCTTAAATGTGTATATTTTAATGCTAGGAGCATTGTAAGAAAGGTGGATGAGCTTAGAGCCTGGATTGATACCTGGAAGTATGATGTTGTGGCGATTAGTGAAACATGGTTGCAGGATGGCTGTGATTGGAAACTAAATATTCCAGGATTTCGTTGCTTCAGGTGTGATATAATTGGAGGGGCAAGAGGTGGAGGTGTTTGTCAGGGAAGATATTACAGCAGTGCATTGGCAGGATAGATTAGAAGGCTCGTCTAAGGAGGCTATTTGGGTGGAACTGAGAAATGGGAAAGGTGTGGCAACACTTATAGGGATGTATTATAGACTGCCTAATGGGGAGCGAGAATTGGAAGAGCAAATATGTAAGGAGATAGCAGATATTAGCACAAGTTAGTGATTGTGGGAGATTTCAATTTTCCACACATAGACTGGGAAAAACATTCTGTAAAAGGGCTGGATGGTTTGGAGTTTGTAAAATGTGTGCAGGATAGGTTTTTGCAGCAATACATAGAGGTACGTACTAGAGAAGGGGCAGTGCTGGACCCCCTGTTAATAAATGAGACAGGTCAGGTGGCGGAGGTATGTGTTAGGGAGCACTTCGGGTTCAGTGATCACAATACCATTAGTTTCAATATAATTATGGAGAAGGTCAGAACTGGACCTAGGGTTGAGATTTTTGATTGGAGAAAGGCTAACTTTGAGGAGATGCGAAAGGGTTTAAAAGGAGTAAAGTGGGACAGTTTGTTTTATGGGAAAGATGTGGAAGAGAAATGGAGGACATTTAAAGGTGAAATTATAAGAGTACAGAATCTTTATGTCCCTGTTCGGTTGAAAGGAAATAGTAATAATTGGAAAGAGCCATGGTTTCCAAGGGAAATTGAACACTTGGTTTGGAAAAAGAGAGAGATCTACAATAATTATAGGCAACATGGAGTAAATGAGGTGCTTGAGGAGTATCAAGAATGTAAAAAGAATCTTAAGAAAAATATTAGAAAAGCTAAAAGAAGATATGAGGTTGCTTTGGCAAGTAAGGTGAAAGTAAATCCAAAGGGTTTCTACAGCTATATTAATAGCAAAAGGATAACGAGGGATAAAATTGGTCCATTAGAGAGTCAGAGTGGACAGCTATCTGCAGAGCCAAAAGAGATGGGGGAGATATTGAACAATTTATTTTCTTCGGTATTCACCAAGGAGAAGGATATTGAATTATTTGAGGTAAGGGAAACAAGTAGAGTAGCTATGGAAACTATGAGATTCAAAGAAGAGGAGGTATTGACACTTTTGAAAAATATAAAAGTGGATAAGTCTCCAAGTCCTGACAGGATATTCCCTAGGACATTGAGGGAAGTTAGTGTAGAAATAGCAGGGGCTATGACAGAAATATTTCAAATGTCATTAGATACAGGAATAGTGCCGGAGGATTGGCGTACTGCACATGTTGTTCCATTGTTTAAAAAGTGTTCTAAGAGTAAACCTAGCAATTATAGACCTGTTAGTTTGACGTCAGTGGTGGGAAAATTAATGGAAAGGAGATAATATATCTAAGCATCTGGATAAACAGGGTCTGATTAGGAACAGTCAACATGGATTTGTGCCTGGAAGGACATGTTTGACTAATCTTCTTGAATTTTTTGAAGAGGTTACTAGGGAAATTGATGAGGGTAAAGCAGTGGATGTTGTCTATATGGACTTCAGTAAGGCCTTTGATAAGGTTCCACATGGAAGCTGGGTTAAGAAGGTTCAATTGTTGGGTATTAATAGTGGAGTAGCAAGATGGATTCAACAGTGGCTGAATGGGGGATGCCAGAGAGTAATGGTGGATGGCTTTGTCAGGTTGGAGGCCGGTGATTAGTGGGGTGCCTCAGGGATCTGTGTTGGGTCCACTGTTGTTTGTCATATACATCAATGATCTGGATGATGGTGTGGTAAACTGGATTAGTAAGTATGCAGATGATACTAAGATAGGTGGTGTTGTGGATAATGAACTAGATGTTCAAAGTCTATAGAGAGCTTTAAGCCATTTGGAAGCGTGGGCTGAAAGATAGCAGATGGAGTTTAATGTTGATAAGTGTGAGGTGATACACCTTGGCAGGACAAATCAAAATAGGACGTACATGGTAAATGGTAGCAAATTGAGGAATGCAGTTGAACAGAGGGATCTTGGGATAACAGTGCATAGTTCTCTGAAGGTGGAATCTCATGTAGATAGGGTGGTAAAGAAAGCTTTTGGTGTGCTGGCCTTTATAAATCAGAGCATTGAGTATAGAAGTTGGGATTTAATGTTAAAATTGTAAGCAAATAAAACTAACTTTGAAATTAAGAAACTTATCGCTTTTATCTCTTACTAGACCAAGTGCAGACCCGTTGGGTCTGCTCCCCCAATGCAGCCGTTCCCTACCCGTAGCCCCCACGGGAGACGTGGCCCTCCAACTCAAGCGGCTGTTTTTTAATGGCGTATTTGAGGCGAGATGCGGGCGCCAGCAGCCGTTATGGTCGCTGGCCAGCAGGAGGCGACAAAATGAGTGAGTGGCGGGGGGGGGGGGGGGGTGAAGGATTTTATTAAAAATGTGTACATAAAGACGACAACATTTAATGAGGAGTGGTACTTGGAATGAAAAGTGAAATCTCTACTGAAATGGAAAAAAACTCGGCGTTTCTGGGTCTCACGTTGGCGTAGCAACGAATCAAAGGCTGGCAGCCACGTCAGGCAGAAACACACACACACACACACACAGCCAGCCGGCAGCCAGCCAGCAGCCACACAGTTTTATATATAGATAGATAGATTGTTAATAATCCCTCATTTAATCCATCTCTCACTGATAAAACGTATACCTATTGGGAAAGATTAGAAATTTAAAGGATTGGAGACAGGTATGAAATGGGAATTTTTTATCATTTCAACAATTACAATTAAAATACAACTTGAAAAGTAACCAATACTTTAATAACTTCAAATTCGAGACTATTTGAAAAAACATATACAAGGATATCAAAATTTAACCCTAGATTTATTAGATGAAGCAATGAACATTAAGGCAGATTCAAGCAATTTAATATCATATTTATATAATATCATTTTAAATATAGAGTTACCACCGACAGAAGCAATCAGAGCAGATTGAGAACGAGAATTACTGGTAAAAATGTTGAAAGAAACATGGGAAAAACACCTGATATACATACATAAATGTTCGATTAATTCAAGACACAATCTAATTCAATTTAAAATCTTACATAGATTATACTACTCGAAAACTAGACTGAATATAATCTATCCAAATATCTCTCCCATCTGTGATAAATGCTTATCTGAAAATGCCACTATAACACACTCTTTTGTCTCCTGTATAAAACTTCATAAATTCTGGAACTAAATTTTTGGAATTTTTACAAAACTATTTAATAGAAGACTTTAACCTAATACAGAAATGATTATCTTTGGATCAATGGAAGATGGGAATAAGCTAAATACGTTTCAAAAATCTCTCCTTAATTATGGTTTAATAACGGCAAAAAAACTTATACAGGTGCACAACCTTTTATCCAAAAGCCTTGGGACCAGACACTTTTCGTAATTCGGAATATTTCGGCTTTCGGATTGGAAGATTTTTAGCGTAGATTTTAACGGCTGGCTCAGTGGTAGAGCCATTATGATTTTCCATATGAATTGAAGAAACAGGAAAAAGGTGGCATTAAACTTGCATCTCTGTCTATGATGCCCAGCCCACGCCCCATATCAGTACCATTGCCACGTCACGGCCGCAGGGAGATAACAACCAAGCGGAGGGCGCCACAGCCCCCTTCCTGTAATGATAGCAGTCCTGAATATTACTGAGACAAGAAAGGGTTCAGCCGTAGACACATTACGAAGGAAGTTCCGCATAATCAGCTGAACCCAAGGTCGCCTACGTCAAACTATGGCACCTTCTGCATTCCTGTTGTGACTACTAAGAGAGTAAACAAAGGGAAACTTAGACACATTGCTAACCTAACAAACCTAATACCTATTACCTCCAAACCAAAACCAACCATAAAGCCTATCAATAATACCATCAGGATGAGTCTGCTTAATGTTAGGTCTCTTAATAACAAATCATTTTTAGTCAACGATTTTATTACCACCTCTAAACTGGATTTTATGTTTTTAACTGAAACATGGCTAGAACAAAATATCAGTGCAACCATTCTGATCGAGACAGCTCCCCCCAACTATAACTTTTTTGATGTATGTAGATCTGGAAAAAGAGGTGGAGGGGTTGCTGCTATATTTAAAAATGTATTTCAGGGGAAACAGATGTCACTTGGTGATTTTCCATCATTCGAATACCTTTGTGCTGTATTGAAATGTTCCCCCAGAGTTCTCCTATTAATTATTTACAGGCCTCCTAAATATTATGCTAATTTTTTCGATGACTTTACAGAATTATTGTCTAGCATCTCCACTGACTTTGACTGTCTAGTTATAACTGGTGATTTTAATTTTCATACTGATGATTTGAATGACAAGGGTGCAAAAGAATTTTTTACTATTTTAGACACATTTGACCTGTCTCAACATGTGAAAGAGGCTACTCATTGTAAGGGGCACACCCTGGACTTGATTATCACAAAGGGTCTCATTGTTTCTGATATTTTCGTGACTGATCCTTCATTGTCTGACCACTTCTGTGTTTTCTTTAATATATCTTTTATTCCCGACATACAGACAAAATCAAATACTGTCAAAAAACGGTATATAAATGAACATTCTAATGTACTCTTTAAAAATGCCATCTCCTTCTTACCACCTCTAAACCCATGTTCTGCTGATGATCTTGTAGATAACTTTAACTCCAAAATTGTGAAAGTTATAGATGTCATTGCACCTGTTACGGTTAAAATGATTTCTGGTAAGCAAAAGGCACCCTGGAGAAAAGCTGCTTTTGTAACAGCCCAGAAAAGAGAATGCCGGAAAGCTGAGCGCATCTGGCGGAAAACAAAACTTCATATTCACCATGACATCTATAAAGAGAGCCTCCGTGCCTACAATTTAGACTTAAAAAGTGCTAGAGAAACATTTTTCTCCAATATCATTAACAACAACACTAATAAGGCAAAAACCCTATTTGCAACTGTTGACAGACTGACCAACCCCCCAACACAATTACCACCTGAACTCCATTCCACGCAGAAATGCAATGAGTTTGCATTATTTTATACAGATAAAATTGAAGGCATCAGACGCGCCATCAATATCACCGCTTCAAACAAAAATGTTGGATCACCACCCTGTTTAGGCAAAGGTAACGTGGCAATGATGACATGCTTTAATGTCATAGACTCTAAAACTCTTGTGGAAACGGTGACACAACTAAGGCCATCCACCTGCTGCCTTGATGCTTTACCTACCAACTTCTTTAAGAATGTTTTTGACTGCCTAGCAATAGACATACTGCAAATAGTTAACAGCTCTCTTCAATCAGGCAATTTCCCAAAAGCCTTGAAAACTGCAGTTATTAAACCTCTTTTAAAAAAGCGGAGCCTAGATGCCTCTATTATTAACAACTATAGACCAATATCAAACCTATCTTTCATAAGTAAAATCATTGAGAAAGTTGTCCTCCAGCAACTTAATCACTTCCTGGCTTCAACTGGCTGCTACGACAACTTCCAGTCAGGATTTCGACCTCTTCATAGCACCGAGACCACCCTTATTAAAGTTGTAAACGACATCCGTCTTAACACAGACTCTGGCAAAGTTTCAATATTAATGCTATTAGACCTCAGTGCTGCATTCGACACTGTTGATCACTCAATACTTTTGGACAGGTTGGAAAAATGGGTGGGGCTCTCAGGCACAGTCTTAAGCTGGTTCAGGTCATATTTACAAGATAGGAACTATTTTGTTTCCATTGGCGACTTTGTATCAGAACCAACCAACGTGACGTGTGGAGTCCCGCAAGGTTCGATCTTAGGGCCCTCTTTATTCAACATCTACATGCTCCCACTAGGGCAACTCATGCGAATTAATAATATTGACCACCACTGCTATGCCGATGACACTCAAATCTATGTAGCGCTATCACCAAATGACTATCGCCCCATAGATCTGCTGTGCCAGTGCATTGAGCAAGTCAAAGACTGGATGTGCCAAAATTTTCTCCAACTAAATAAGGACAAAACGGAGATAATTGTTTTTGGTGCTAAAAAAGAAAGGCTTAAAGTAACCCAACACCTTCACTCTCTGTCCCTGAAAACTTCAAACAAAGCCAGAAATCTTGGGGTCATTATGGATTCAGATTTAAATTTCGACAGTCACATCAAATCAGTAACAAAATCGGCCTACTATCACCTCAAAAACATAGCAAGATTAAGAGGACTCATGTCAGCTCAAGACTTAGAAAAACTTGTACATGCCTTTATTAATAGTAGGCTAGATTATTGTAACGGTTTCCTTGCAGGTCTTCCAAAAAAACTGTCAGGCAGCTACAGCTTGTTCAGAACGCTGTTGCTAGAGTTCTAACAAAGACCAAAAAATTTGAACACATTACACCAATTCTTAAATCCTTACATTGGCTCCCTGTATGTCAGAGAATTGATTTTAAAATCCTGCTGCTCACCTATAAATCACTACATGGTTTAGGGCCAAAGTATATCACTGACATGCTTCCACTATATAAGCCTTCTAGACCGCTAAGATCTTCTGAAACCAATCTGCTAGTGATTCCCAGAGTAAATACAAAACATGGGAAAGCAGGATTTAGTTACTATGCAACAAATAGCTGGAATAAACTTCCTGAAGATTTTAAGGCTTGCCTCAACTTTGACCACTTTTAAAACAAGACTGAAAACTTTTATGTCACTTTAGCTTTCAGCTAAATCTTAACTACATTGCACTTTTAACTTTTGCACTTTTTATAATGCATTTTTAATTTTGCTTTTCTTTTCTTTTAGTTCTTCTATTTTATTTCATTTTATTATTTCATTTATTGTATGACATGTTTTTATGTGAAGCACTTTGAGTCTGCCTCGTGTATGAAATGTGCTATATAAATAAAGTTGCCTTGCCTTGCCTTGCCTTGCCTTGCCTTGCCTTGCCTAGAGTGCTCGGCTCATATCCGCGAGGTCGCGAGTTTGCGCCTCGATCCCGGCAGTTACTCGACAGCGAGTTTGAGTCTTCAATGTAGTTTTTTCTTGCAGAATAGGAGAGAATAGGGAGGGTTAGGCTGGGATCATTCTCTGCGAGATGATCTTAGTGCGGGAGACAAATGTAGGAGAGGTGTACTGACTGTGTGGGCAGAATTTTGGAAGTGATTGCCCACCATTCTCAAAAGCCGCTGTGTCTCCCTGTCCCTCCAACTCCAGAGGAATCCGCTCCCCGATGGGCCGCTACGGCGACAAGTGGCAGTTCGCCCACAGCCCGAGCTGCTCAACCCCAAGAACAAGACGTACCTTGCACACCATCAGCTTCTGCCCCTACGGGGAGCGTATTCCTCTGGAGTTGGAGCGGGGCTGGGCTGGAGGTGCTGATCTCGGGTCTCCGTGCTTGCAGTGGGCCTGGGGGTCGGTGTCCCGATGAGGGGGCGCAGCTCGGGCTGTGGGCGAACTGCCACTTGTCACCGTAGCGGCCCATCAGGGAGCGGCTTCTGGTGGTCCTGACGTCTCTCAGCTCCTGTCCAGGGGGGTGGCCGGAGACGTCAGGACCAACAGGAACCCGCTCCCCGATGGGCCGCTACAGCGACAAGTGGCAGTTCGCCCACAGCCCGAGCTGCACCCCCTCATCCGCAACCCGGGTTCCTGTGGAGTTGGAGCGGGGCTGGGCTAGAGTTGCTGCTGGCTGCGAGTCTCTGGGATCTCCGTGCTTGCAGTCGGTGTCCCGTTGGTCCTGACGTCTCCGGCCACCCCCCTGGACTGGAGCTGAGACTGGGAACTGTACCGCCCTTGCCCCCTCCCTCTGCAACTGCAAACAACCCCACAGTTCCCAGTCTCAGCTCCTGTACAGGGGGGTGGCCGGAGACGTCACAGCCCGAGCTGCGCCCCCTCATCCGCAACCCCAAGAACAAGACTACCTTGCACACCTACGGGAGTGTGTTCCTCTGGAGTTGGAACGGGGCTGGGCTGCTGCTGGCTGTGGGTCTCTGGGATCTCCGTGCTTGCAGTGGGCCTGGGGGTCGGTGTCCCGTTGGTCCTGACGTCTCTGGTGACTGGCACTGACCTGCTGGCATCGCCGACGTGAAGACAGTGCAAAGCCCCCGCACCGGTGCAATGGGCGGGGAGCTGGAGAGGGGAGGGAAGGGGTCACACACATGGCCGGGAAGCAGAGGGGTGTAGGTGGGGTGAAACTGAAGGGAGCGACAATCTGCTGCTGCCTGCCCGCTGAGTTAAAAAGTTCCCACGCAAGACTCACGATACACTGTGTATCGTGCTACCGTGGGAACTTTTTAACTCAGCGGGCAGGCAGCAGCAGATTGTCAATTATTAACCCTCCCGCGCAATATACCCTCACCTTCTCTTTTATGAATGGGGATTTAGTTCCCCTTTCTTCGAGGACCGACCGGAGGTTCCGCTGTCACCTCTGCGGGCCGCCCTCGGTGAACGTCTTCAAGGACCTTTCTTCAAGGACCGAAAAAATGTCCGCTATTCGGAGCTTTTCGTTATTTGGATGTTCGGATAAAAGGTTGTGCACCTGTACTTAAATTTTGGAAAAATGCGCCAACACCAACGCTCAAAATGTGGATTTCAAATATGTCGGAAACGTCACATCTTGAAGAAATGTGACTCCTCCTAGCAGATAAAATAGACCAATTCTTAGTGATTTGGTCTCCTTTTATCGACTTCTTCCAAGCATATGGTGCAACACAACCATAGAAATAAAATGTTTCAGAATCAGGTGACGGGCGGCCAGGAACATTAAATAGATATATTGCTTTTAATCTCCTTTTTTTTTTCTCTACTTCGTCTCTTTCTATTTCTCTTTTTAACTCGCCTTCTTACTTTTTACTTCTTTCTTTTTTCGGGCTATCTTACTATTTCACGCACCACTCTATGTCAATCTCTTCTTTTCTATTCTTTTCTTCCTTACTCCTGTTTTATTATTAAATTGAAAATAAGAAGTTATATATGAAATGTAATGTGTCAATATGTATTAGGTACTGTGGTACCACATTATTGTACTTACTTCTAACAAAATAAATTAAAAAAAGAATTGTACAAGGCATTGGTGAGGCCAATTCTGGAATATGGTGTACAATTTTGGTCGCCAAATTATAGGAAAGATGTCAACAAATAGAGAGAGTACAGAGGAGATTTACTAGAATGTTGCCTGGGTTTCAGCAACTAAGTTACAGAGAAAGGTTGAACAAGTAAGGTCTTTATTCTTTGCAGCACAGAAGGTTAAGGGGGGACTTGATAGAGGTCTTTAAAATGATGAGAGGGATAGACAGAGTTGACGTGGATAAGCTTTTTCCATTGAGAATAGGGAAGATTCAAACAAGAGGACATGATTTGAGAATTAAGGGACAGAAGTTTAGGGGTAACATGAGGGGGAACTTCTTTACTCAGAGAGTGGTAGCTGTATGGAATGAGCTTCCAGTGGAAGTGGTGGAGGCAGGTTCGATTTTATGATTTAAAAATAAATTTGATAGGTATATGGATGGGATAGGAATGGAGGGTTATGGTCTGAGTGCAGGTAGATGGGACTAGGGGAGAATAAGTGTTCGGTACGGACTAGAAGGGCCGAGATAGCCTGTTTCCGTGCTGTAATTGTTATATGGTTATACGCTACATCCTAGGTGGTGAATCTGTGGAATTCTTTGCCACAGAAGTCTGTGGAGGCCAAGTCAATGGATATTTTGAAAGCAGATATGGATATATTTTTGATTGGTAGGGGTGTCAGTAGTTATGGGAAGGCCGGAGAATGGGGTTAGGAGGGAGAGATAGATCAGCCATGATTGAATGGCGGAGTAGTCTTAATGGGCCCAATGGCCTAATTCTGCTCCTATCACTTATGCTACACTGAAGCTTTGTCCTGGAAATTTCCCTCGGACGTTGATGATTTATTATTGCAGTATCATACGGACAAGGAAAATGCTGCGTAGTTACTCTCTGATTTCTTCCTTGCAGTCAAAGTGATATCTCTTCTGTTACCTGTCCCAAGGTCTGATATTATCATATTATGGTATTGAAAGGCTTTTAGAAATTTAAATGTTACATATAACAGTACATAGAACTGTACAGCACAGGGCAGGCCCTTCATAGAAACATAGAAAATAGGTGCAGGAGTAGGCCATTTTGGCCCTTCGAGCCTGCACCGCCATTTGATATGATCATGGCTGATCATCCAACTCAGTATCCCATCCCTGCCTTCTCTCCATACCCCCTGATCCCTTTAGCCACAAGGGCCACATCTAACTCCCTCTTAAATATAGCCAATGAACTGGCTTCAACTACCTTCTGTGGCAGAGAATTCCACAGATTCACCACTCTCTGTGTAAAAAATGATTTTCTCATCTCGGTCCTAAAAGACTTCCCTCTTATCCTTAAACTGTGACCCCTAGTTTTGGTCTTCCCCAAAATCGAGAATAATCTTCCTGCATCTAGCCTGTCCAACCCCTTAAGAATTTTGTAGGTTTCTATAAATTCCCCCTCAATCTTCTAAATTCTAGCGTGTACAAGCCGAGTCTATCCAGTTTTTCTTCATATGAAAGTCCTGCCATCCCAGGAATCAGTCTGGTGAACCTTCTCTGTACTCCCTCTATGGCAAGAATGTCTTTCCTCAGATTAGGAGACCAAAACTGTACGCAATACTCCAGGTGTGGTCTCACCAAGACCCTGTACAACTGCAGTAGAACCTCCCTGCTCTTATACTCAAATCCTTTTGCTACGAATGCTAACATACCATTTGCTTTCTTCACTGCCTGCTGCACCTGCATTCCTACTTGCAATGACTGGTGTACCATGACACCCAGGTCTCGTTGCATCTCCCCTTTTCCTAATCGGCCACCATTCAGATAACAGTCTACTTTCCTGTTTTTGCCACCAAAGTGGATAACCTCACATTTATCCACATTATACTGCATCTGCCATGCATTTGCCCACTCACCCATCCTGTCCAAGTCACCTTGCAGCCTCCTAGCATCCTCCTCACAGCTAACACTGTCCCCCAGCTTCGTGTCATCCGCAAACTTGGAGATGTTGCATTCAATTCCCTCATCCAGATCATTAATATATATTGTAAATAGCTGGGGTCCCAGCACTGAGCCTTGCAGTACCCCACTATTCACTGCCTGGCAGTCTGAAAAGGACCCGTTTACTGCTACTCTTTGCTCCCTGTCTGCCAGCCAGTTCTCTATCCACATCAATACTGAACCCCCAATACCATGTGCTTTAAGTTTGTATACTAATCTCTTATGTGGGACCTTGTCGAAAGCCTTCTGAAAGTCCAGATATAACACATCCACTGGTTCTCCCTTATCCACTCTACTAGTTACATCCTCGAAAAATTCTATAAGATTCGTCAGACATGATTTACCTTTCATAAATCCATGCTGACTTTGTCCAATGAATTCACCACTTTCCAAATGTGCTGCTATCCCATCTTTAATAACTGACTCCAGAATTTTCCCCACCACCGATGTTAGACTAACTGGTCTGTAATTCCCCGTTTTCTCTCTCCCTCCTTTTTTAAAAGGTGGGGTTACATTAGCTACCCTCCAGACCTCAGGAACTACTCCAGAATCTAAAGAGTTTTGAAAAATGATCACTAATGCATCCTCTATTTCTGCAGCTACTTCCTTAAGTACTCTGGGATGCAACTTATCTGGCCCTGGGGATTTATCGGCCTTTAATCCATTCAATTTACCTAACACCACTTCCTGGCTAACCTGGATTTCACTCAGTTCCTCCATCTCCATCTCCCTTGCTATTTCCGGCAGATTATTTATGTCTTCCTTAGTGAAGACAGAACCAAAGTAGTTATTCAATTGGTCTGCCATGTCCTTGTTCCCCATGATCAATTCGCCTGTTTCTGACTGCAAGGGACCTACATTTGTTTTAACTAATCTTTTCCTCTTCATATATCTATAAAAACGTTTGCAGTCAGTTTTTATGTTCCCTGCCAGTTTTCTTTCATAATCTATTTCCCCTTTCCTAATTAAGCCTCTTGTCCTCCTCTGCGGGACTGAATTTCTCCCAGTCCTCTGGTAGGCTGCTTTTTCTGGCTAATTTGTACGCTTCATCTTTTGTTTTGATACCATCCCTGATTTCCCTTGTTATCCATGGATGCACTACCTTCCCTGATTTATTCTTTTGCCAAACTGGGATGAACAATTATCCATGCAGTTTTTAAATGCCTTCCATTGCATATCCACCGTCAACCCTTTAAGAATCATTTGCCAGTCTATCTTGGCCAATTCCAGTCTCATACCCTCAAAGTCACCTTTCTTTTAGTTCAGGACCCTTGTTTCTGAATTAACAATGTTACTCTCCATCCTAATGAAGAACTCAACCATATTATGGTCACTCTTGCCCAAGGGGTCACGCACAACAAGACTGCTAACTAACCCTTCCTCATTACTCAATACCCAGTCTAGAATAGCCTGCTCTCTCATTGGTTCCTCTACATGTTGGAATGCCCAATGCCAAACATGATGCCAAGTTAAACTTATTTACACTACATTTTTAAATCTATAATTTGAGAGGGAGAAGGGTAGATCGGAGGTGTCAGTTGAACAAAGAGGACTATGGAGCCATGAGGGAGGAGCTGGCCAAAGTTGACTGGAAAGGTGCCCTAGCAGGGAAGACAGTTGAGGAACAATGTCAGGTATTTCTTGGAGCAATACAGAAGGTGCAGGATCAGTTCATTCCAAAGAGGAAGAAAGATTCCAAGGGGAGTAAGGGGCGACCGTGGCTGACAAGGGAAGTCAGGGACAGTATAAAAATAAAGAAGAAGTATAACATAGCAAAGATGAGTGGGAAGCCAGAGGATTGGGCAACTTTTAAAGAGCAACAGAAGATAACTAAAAAGGTAATACGGGGGGAAAAGATGAGGTACGAAGGTAAGCTAGCTCAGAATATAAAGGAGGAAAGTAAAAGATTCTTTAGGTATGTGAAAAGGAAAAAATTAGTCAAGACCAAAGATGGACCCTTGAAGATGAGTTGAACAGGTACTTTAAATCCGTCTTCACTAAGGAGGACACAAACAATCTCCCTGATTTACTAGTGGTCAGAGGATCTCGGGTTACGGAGGAACTGAAGGAAATTCACATTAGACAGGAAATGGTGTTGGGTAGACTGATGGGGCAGAAGGCAGATAAATCCCCAGGGCCTGATGGTCTGCATCCCACGGTACTTAAGGAAGTGGCTTTAAAAATTGTAGACGCATTGGTGTTCATTTTCCAATGTTCTATATATTCAGGATCAGTTCCTGTGGATTGGAGGGTAGCTAATGTTATTCCACTTTTTATGAAAGGCGGGGGAGAGAAAACAGGGAATTATAGACCATTAGACAATAGACAATAGACAATAGGTGCAGGAGTAGGCCATTCGACCCTTCGAGCCAGCACCGCCATTCAATGTGATCATGGCTGATCATCCACAATCAGTACCCCGTTCCTGCCTTCTCCCCATATCCCCTGACTCCACTATTTTTAAGAGCCCTATCTAGCTCTCTTTTGAAAGCATCAAGAAAACCTGCCTCCATCACCCTCTGAGGCAGAGAATTCCACAACTCACCACTCTCTGTGAGAAAAAGTGTTTCCTCGTCTCCGTTCTAAATGGCTTACTACTTATTCTTAAACTATAGCCCCTGGTTCTGGACTCCCCCAACATCGGGAACATGTTTCCTGCCTCTAGCGTGTCCAAACCCTTAACAATCTTATATGTTTCAATGAGATACCGTCTCATCCTTCTAAAATCTAGAGTGTACAAGCCCAGCTGTTCCATTCTTTCAGCATATGACAGTCCCGCCATCCCGGGAATTAACCTTGCAAACTACGCTGCACTCCCTCAATAGCAAGATTGTCCTTCCTCAAATTAGGTGACCAAAACTGCACACAGTACTCCAGGTGTGGTCTCACTAGGGCTCTGTACAACTGCAGAAGGACCTCTTTGCTCCTATATTCGATTCCTCTTGTTAGCCTGACATCGGTGGTGGGGAAGATGCAAGAGTCAATCATAAATGTCAAAGATGATAATGGATCAGGGATTATCACGAGTCAGTTATATCTCTTCATGGAGACTTTGAACGCATCCTTGAATCAATTTGTTTGTTATCTCTTCCAATAAAAGAGCTCAGAATAGAATATCAATTTCAAAAGTTTGATATCAGGCATGCAAACACACTGCAATTTAGAATTGCAAGTTTAGGAGAATTTAGTTGTACATCAAAATTAAATGCTTGAATTTTTAAAAGTTCGAAAAAATCATCATTCCCTTAGGTGGCTTTCCTCAGTAACAATGAATTTGTGCACAAAAGGACTGCAGCAGCCGGGTCTAGATCAAATCTGGTTTCATGTGTTCATGTGAAGCATTAAAACATGGGAGACTTTACTGTTGGATTGCGAAACAAATGTTTATTCAGGAAGATGGTTATATTCTATGCATATCCTTATATTCTAGGAGAATATGAAAATTGTCAAACTGAAGAGTAGAAATAATTTGTGCCAAACCATGACCAAAGGCACAGTAAAATTATAAAGTAGCAAAATCACAAGGCACTGGGTGTCAGTAGAATCATTTTTTTTAGTACTGATAGACGTTTGAATGTTATATTGACCAAATGTATATTTTTAAAGACATTGACTTTTCTTTTATTATCCCCTTTGTCTTATTCCTTTAATTTCAGAAATTCTTCAGCTTTTTCTCTGATACTCCCCCATAAGATATTATGCACTTTGGGAGGTTGAATGTATGGGGGGAAATAAATATACAATTAATGGCAATACTCAACAGCATTGATGTACAGAGAGATCTTGTAGTCCAAGTCCATAAAGTAGCTGTCTCATTGCGGCGACCTAATTGACGAGTTTAGAATAGTTTGCCCTCGACTCATACTCGCAACATGGTCGACACGAGGTCCTAGGAGGTCTTTGTAACTCTCCTTCATGCTCGGAGTAGTCACCGAGTTACCGAGGCCTCAGCTAGGTGGCGGCATATTTTTCAACATGTTGAAAAATGCCCGCGAGTAAAAAAAGGTCGCCATGGAAAAGATCGATATTTTTTTTACTTGTAGGCTTAGTCGAAGTAGGTCGTAGTAGGTTGGCATGTTATCCGTAGATAATCAAGGGTAGTCGAAGGTAATTGAAGGTTGTCGAAGGTAGTCGTAGATAGTCTTCAACATAGTCGAAGGGAGGTCGAAGGAGATCGATGCAGGTCGTCTTCACTCTCCACTGTTCGGTGTCCAATTTTCCCGGAGCTAGTCGAAGCTAGTCGAAGATAGTCTTCTACATAGTCAATAGAATAGACAATAGACAATAGGTGCAGGAGTAGGCCATTTGGCCCTTCGAGCCAGATGGCCTACTTCGAGGTGCAAGTGAACCGCTGCCTCACCTGAAAGGAGTGTTGGATAGAGTCGAGGGATGAGGTATTGGGACAGGGACGGCTGCAGGGGAAAGTACCAGGGAAGGGGGTGGTTTGTGTGGGAAAGGATAAGTTAACCAGGGCATCCATCCAAAGCTGTTACTTGTTACCATGGCAATGTTTTTATGAGAAAAAGTTTAGTGAATTCTGTGAAACATTTAGTGGTCTCTGGCACAGCCTGCATTCCTGCACGGCGGTGTGGCAGTTGTTTCTTCAGAAGTTCTGGACCTGGCAACATTGCAAGTTACACTTGTACATTCAACTACAAAGCTATAAAAATGAAAACCTATCAAGCCGTAAGTAAGTGTACCGTTATCCACTCCGTATGCCAAGGATGAAAGTCTTTGATCAATCATCATATTCAATGTAGAAACATTATTTTTAAATTCCTAAATATCATATTTGATCTGGAGAGAGAGGAAAAGCTTCTGACAGCAGGACCCCTGCATGCCAATCCCAGAAATATTTTCATCTCAGTGCAAGAAGCCTGCAGCAATATTTAACCCTCTCATTGCTATAGTGCGCAGATAACATCTAAACATCTAAAGATGCCCCATCTACACAAGTCCCACCTGTCTGCCTTTGTCTGCCTTTGGCCCATGTCCTTCTAAACCTTTCTTATCCATGTACCCATCCTAATGTCCATTAAATGCTGTGATAGTACTTGCCTTAACTACCTTCTCTGGTAGTTGGTGGTGGCAACTAGTTTGGTAGTTGGTACCAGCACAGTTGGGGAGAAATTAGGATTATTTGTACCAGATATTTTAGGTACGAGGAGCTCTTAAAGCCCTGTCTCACGGTAGGAGCTGACCCACGAGGTACCCCGAGTGAAAGACTCATGGTTGTGTACGAGATCCCAAGTGTATGATCAAGAGTTTAACCGAGTTCCCACGGGTATGACAAGTTTGCCGTTTTCTGCGATGTTCCAAGTTCGTCTCCCGAGTTACTCTTGAGCCACCGTGAATGAAGGTCTGATTTGATAAGCAACAGTGTTAAAGATATTAACTGTGATATAAATATATGATTCTGTTATTATTTGTGGAGCTGCTGCACAATTGAGACACTGTGCAGAATCTTTAAAATAGCTTTTCAATGCAGTAATCATTCCATCAGTTGCCCATTTGCTGTTTAAAAAGATTGCGAAGAAAGATGAACCAGTCCAAAATTTGTGGTGATTGATATGGCATAAACTTGGAGGTATGAACAGTGTGTGAGATCAGATCCAGAACGAATCGGATTGGAACAAGGTGTGAATAGGGCATCAGAAAAATCAAAATAAATGAAGAGAGATAGCAAGCAGAGCAATTTGTGGATTTTCAGGCAAATTCCACAGAAACTTTGTAGATCAATAACCGAAAGAATGAACAAATGTACAAAAAGCTGGAGAAACTTGGCGGGTCAGGCAGCATCTCTGGAGTAAAGGAATTGGTGACGTTTCGTGTCGAGACCCGTCTGAAGAATGGTCTTGACCCGAAATATTACCTATTCCTCAGAGATGCTGCCTGACCCATTGTCACTCCAGCATTTTGTCTGTCTCTAGTTCATGGTTGCCTGATTATGAGACTTATTAAAGATAGAATTCAGCGCGGGGGTGGGGGGGGGGGGGGGTGGGGACGGGGGTTCATTTTTAAGCTAAACAGGTAGAACGAGCTATATAAGTGGTGTTTGGTCTCCAGGAATTCGGCTGGTTCGGTGACAAATATTCATTACAGCCAAAAGTCGCGTAACCCTACCTCTCCACACTGTTGGCTCACCTAAAAACGGAAAAAAGAGAAGCCGTTTCTGAGCTTGTTCTGAAAGGTGTCCGTGGGCAAAGGTGTTACAAATGGTGAAGGTGTTACAATCGGCTTGTCGCGGAACAAACCAGTGCAGTTTCGGGGCACCCAGATCTCGCTCCACCAACACACATATACAACTTTAAGCAATATCCCACTGTGTAACCAAACTCATTCTGCATCTCGTCCTTATCTGGGAAACAAATAGCCATTTTCTGCAGTGAATCGCCCACGTCCAAGCAGCGAAAGGCTTCAATGCGGTTGGTATTGTGAAGATCTGAATGAAGCTTTGCACGGTAGATAAAATATAATTTCATGTTCCAATATTTGGAAAGCGATTAGGCAACATGTGAACATTATTAGAGCCGCCCGCATGTCTATTTACTGAAAATGATCAGGGAAAAACATTTCTCACAAAGAGAAATAGAAATAAAGACTTGTTCTGTATTACAGCACCGTTCAGACTCAGGGTGGCCAAAACACCTAAATAACGATACAACCAGTGGTATATGGAGGAAACAACATGTGGATACACGTGTATTAGTATGGAGGCGGTGGGTGTAAACTAAAATGCTACTCGGTAGATTTAAACTATTCCGAATAAAATTATTACTATCGGTAAGAACTTCACCCGGAACTAATTAACGCTCGCTTTCCAGGAGCTGCATGTATCTTTCATCAGTCAATGGTTGGTTAGTGCTTGTAACATGCATGTTTGATATACAAACCATATTTTGAGTTCAGTTCGGCCATAAACTTTTGAGCAAGTACGCTGAAGTATAATGGGGCTTTTTCACGGGGCGAGTTGACGCAAGATGTCACCAGAGTGAAGTGGTCGTGGTCCAGCACGAGTCTCGCACGATATAACGGGGGGTAGATAAAGAGTTCCCACGGTACTCGGCATTTCTGTTATTTGTGCGAGTGACTTGTCCGTCTCCCGAGCTTTCGCGTTAAATCTTGAATGAACATCGTGAACTACACGTGACACAAATGATGTAACTTTTTTTTTCACACACTATAAATATCCTCCCTTGGTTGAATTGGCTCATTTGGAGACATGTTTTACTGTGTATGTGGGAGACACAGATGGACTGAGCACAGTACCTCGGTCTTACTGTGTGTGGGAGAGGGGGAGAAAGAGACGTACACTCACAGAGGCAGAGTCTCTCAGCCTGTGTAAGAGGGAGGGAGAGAGAGAGAGAGGCACACACAAGGTGGATGTGAAATCTCACCTGCCTGTTTCAGTGACAGACACCCGCCGCCAGTAAATGAAGACACCCCCATCTGTCTCCCCCTCCTCTCCCTCGACTCCCCCACCTTTCCCTCCCAACTCCAGTCCCGTCCCGACCCCCTGGGAAACTGAATAGAGCAACAATATAGATATAGAAACTGAAACAATATAGAAACTGAATAGAGCAACATGGCAAAAACATCTCTGACACGCTTTACCCCCTTTCTTTGAGATTTTCTGGGAGCCATCTCTGCAAGTGTTCCTGTTAAAAAGATTATCCAACAATGACAATTAGGTGGGACGTCCTCGAAGGACACATGTTCCCTTGTCGATATTGAGACCACCTTTTTT
>NC_045957.1:109814561-109816841 GCF_010909765.2 Amblyraja radiata
TGAAAGTCCTGACATCCCAGGAATCAGCCTGGTGAACCTTCTCTGTACTCCCTCTATGGCAACGATGTATTTGAACATGGGCATTGTGACATCACACGATGGAACGTTCACCAGGGGCTTGGGGCTGGTGCTGCTTCTATGGGTGAGAAGCCAGTTTAGTTGTGAAATATTGGGGGGGGGGGGGGGGGTGGGTAGGATTTGATTAAAAACGTGCACTTAAACACGACGACCAATGGCAAACCCGTTGGGTCTGATCCCCCAACGCAGCCGTTCCTACCCGTAGCCCCCACTGGGGGGGGGTGGTGGGCGCATCACACACACTAACCACCCCCACACACAGAGTTGGAAAAGTGTATAAAGACCGTTCTATACCTGTAGCCCCCAGGGGGAGACGTGGTCGTCGAAGTCGGGTTCCGGCCGTCTTAAAATAGCGTATCTGGAAGTCGTCGAAGGTCGGGTCCGTCTCGGCAGACGCGGGGGGGGGGGGGGGGGGGTGTTGGCGGGCGGCATCACAACACACGAAGCAATGCCCACCCACAGAGCCTTAAAAGTGTAATGCCCCAACGCAGCAGGTTGCCTACCCGCAGCCCTCACGGGAGACGTGGTCCTCGAAGTAGTGCCGTCCCCGAAAGGGCCGTTTTTAAATGGCGTTGCTTGAGGTTGGCACGGGCGCCAAGCAAGCCGTTATTGTCGCTGGCCAGCAGAGGCGGACAAAATGATGGAGGGGGGGGGGGTGGGGGGAGTATGGTTTTTAATGAAAAAAAATGGACATAAACATAACTGAAATGTAATGAGGAGTGGATAGCTGGAAGGGAAGTGAAATGTCTACCGAAATGTCTGCTTGTATGGGGGGAGAAGCCAGTTGTATTTGAAAAACTGGGGGGGGGTGGGAGAAGGCATTACACTTTTGCGTATGTGAGCATTGGGCATTGTGACATCACACGTTGGAACGTTCAGCAGGGCTGGGGGGCTGGTGAAGCTTCTGTGGGTGTGAAGACAGTTTAGTTTTGAAATATTGGGGGGGGGGGGGGGGTGGTATGTTATCCATTAAAAACGTTCGCTTAAACACGACGGAATGAAATGAGAAGCGCATACTTAGAAAGAAATGCGAAATCTCTGACGAAGTGGAAAAGACGTTGGTGGTCCTGCGGCCCCCAATAGCCCCCAATGGGGGGGGGGGGGGGGGGGGGCCTCACACACACTAACCACCCCCACACACAGAGTTGGAAAAGTGCATAAAGACCGTTCCCTACCTGTAGCCCCAGGGGAGATTGGTCGTCGAGTCGGGTCCCCTGCCGTCTTAAAATAGCGTATCTTGAAGTCGTCGAAGTCGGGTTCCGTCTCGGCAACGCGTGGGGGGTGGTGGTGGGGTTGTTAGCGGTGCGGCATCACACACACGAAGCTTCGACACACACAGAGCCTTAAAAGTGTAAATCGCCCGACCTCTTTTCCGTTTTTTCTCTAATTTAATTAAGATGTGCAGGTGGTGTTCTTATCGAGGTTCAGGGGTGAATGACGTAAATATTTTCACACAATATGGGAACATCTCATGTTGTCTTGAAGGCTCCTCGGCCCACATCTGACTCATCTGTACTGTCACTATGGCAACGATGTCTATGAGCACTGGGCATTGTGACATCACACGATGGGAGACGTTCACCATTGGCTTGGGCTCCTGCATAGGCATATTAATGGGTCCATTCCGATTGGACATATGTGAATATTGGGCATTGTGACTCACACGATGGAACGTTCAGCAGGGGCTGGGGCTGGAGAAGGTTCTGTGGGTGTGAAGCCAGTTCAGTTTGAAATATTGGGGGGGGTGGGGGAAGGATTTGATTAAAAACGTGTACCTAAACACGACGGAATGTAATGAGGAGCGGATACGTAGAAAGAAAAGTGAAATCTCTACCGATAATGGAAAAGATGTCGGCGATTCTGCGTCCAGTTTCGGAGTTGCAGGGAATCAATGGAAGAAATGTTGACAGCCGGACGGAGTGTCCGTTTCTGGAATTTTGGGCGAGAGTTTTATATATTATAGATGGATAAATGACATGTGGAGATGAGCAGGCAGTGCCTCGGGTCGGCAAGGTAGGCAGTGCCTATCCTGACTAATATCATAAAAGTAATTATTAAATATAATTAGTAAATATTTCCAATTCATTTACTAAATTCAGTATTTATTATTAATTGGTTATTATTTTACTAATCGATTTTAGGTAGGCCATCTTCCCCGTGCCTTTCTCCCGCAGTACATGTAATAACGCGTAACGATGTTTA
>NC_045957.1:109816854-109829354 GCF_010909765.2 Amblyraja radiata
CGTGTGGAGTCCCGCAGGTTCGTCTCTTAGGGCCCTCTTTATTCAACATACATCTCCCACTAGGCAACTCATGCGAATTAATATTTGAAAACACTGCTATGCCGATGACACTCAAATCTATGTAGCGCTATCACCAAATGACTATCGCCCCATAGATCTGCTGTGCCAGTGCATTGAGCAAGTCAAAGACTGGATGTGCCAAAATTTTCTCCAACTAAATAAGGACAAAACGGAGATAATTGTTTTTGGTGCTAAAAAAGAAAGGCTTAAAGTAACCCAACACCTTCACTCTCTGTCCCTGAAAACTTCAAACAGCCAGAAATCTTGGGGTCATTATGGATTCAGATTTAAATTTCGACAGTCACATCAAATCAGTAACAAAATCGGCCGACTATCACCTCAACAACATAGCAAGATGAAGAGACTCATGTCAGCTCAGACTTAGAAAAACTTACATGCCTTTATTAATTAGGCTAGATTATTGTAACGGTTCCTTGCAGGTCTTCCGAAAAAAAAATGTCAGGGCAGCTACAGCTTGTTCAGAAGCTGTTGCTAGAGTTCTAACAAAGACCAAAAAATTTGAACACATTACACCAATTCTTAAATCCTTACATTGGCTCCCTGTATGTCAGAGAATTGATTTTAAAATCCTGCTGCTCACCTATAAATCACTACATGGTTTAGGGCCAAAGTATATCACTGACATGCTTCCACTATATAGCCTTCTAGACCGCTAAGATCTTCTGAAACCAATCTGCTAGTGATTCCCAGAGTAAATACAAACATGGGAAAGCAGGATTTAGTTACTATGCAACAAATAGCTGAATAAACTTCCTGAAGATTTAAGACTTGCCTCAACTTTGACCACTTTTAAAACAAGACTGAAAACTTTTATGTTTACTTTAGCTTTCAGCTAAATCTTAACTACATTGCACTTTTAACTTTTGCACTTTTATAATGCATTTTTAATTTTGCTTTTCTTTTCTTTTAGTTCTTCTATTTTATTCATTTTATTATTTCATTTATTGTATGACATGTTTTTATGTGACGCACTTGAGTCTGCCTCGTGTATGAAATGTGCTATATAAATAAAGTTGCCTTGCCTTGCCTTGCCTTGCCTTGCCTTGCCTTGCCTAGAGTGCTCGGCTCATATCCGCGAGGTCGCGAGTTTGCGCCTCGATCCCGGCAGTTACTCGACAGCGAGTTTGAGTCTTCAATGTAGTTTTTCTTGCAGAATAGGAGAGAATAGGGAGGGTTAGGCTGGGATCATTCTCTGCGAGATGATCTTAGTGCGGGAGACAAATGTAGGAGAGGTGTACTACTGACTGTGTGGGCAGAATTTTGGAAGTGATTTGCCCACCATTCTCAAAAGCCGCTGTGTCTCCCTGTCCCTCCAACTCCAGAGGAATCCGCTCCCCGATGGGCCGCTACGGCGACAAGTGGCAGTTCGCCCACAGCCCGAGCTGCTCAAACCCAAGAACAAGACGTACCTTGCACACCATCAGCTTCTGCCCCTACGGGGAGCGTATTCCTCTGGTGGAGCGGGGCTGGCTGGAGGTGCTGATCTCGGGTCTCCGTGCTTGCAGTGGGCCTGGGGTCGGTGTCCCCGATGAGGGGCGCAGCTCGGGCTGTGGGCGAACTGCCACTTGTCACCGTAGCGGCCCATCAGGGAGCGGCTTCTGGTGGTCCTGACGTCTCTCAGCTCCTGTCCAGGGGGGTGGCCGGAGACGTCAGGACCAACAGGAACCCGCTCCCCGATGGGCCGCTACAGCGACAAGTGGCAGTTCGCCCACAGCCCGAGCTGCACCCCCTCATCCGCAACCCGGGTTCCTGTGGAGTTGGAGCGGGGCTGGGCTAGAGTTGCTGCTGGCTGCGAGTCTCTGGGATCTCCGTGCTTGCAGTCGGTGTCCCGTTGGTCCTGACGTCTCCGGCCACCCCCCTGGACTGGAGCTGAGACTGGGAACTGTACCGCCCTTGCCCCCTCCCTCTGCAACTGCAAACAACCCCACAGTTCCCAGTCTCAGCTCCTGTACAGGGGGGTGGCCGGAGACGTCACACCCGAGCTGCGCCCCCTCATCCGCAACCCCAAGAACAAGACTACCTTGCACACCTACGGGAGTGTGTTCCTCTGGAGTTGGAACGGGGCTGGGCTGCTGCTGGCTGTGGTCTCTGGGATCTCCGTGCTTGCAGTGGGCCTGGGGTCGGTGTCCCGTTGGTCCTGACGTCTCTGGTGACTGGCACTGACCTGCTGGCATCGCCGACGTGAAGACAGTGCAAAGCCCCCGCACCGTTGCAATGGCGGGGAGCTGGAGAGGGGAGGAAGGGGTCACACACATGGCGGGAAGCAGAGGGGTGTAGGTGGGGTGAAACTGAAGGGAGCGACAATCTGCTGCTGCTGCCCGCTGAGTTAAAAAGTTCCCACGCAAGACTCACGATACACTGTGTATCGTGCTACCGTGGGAACTTTTAACTCAGCGGGCAGGCAGCAGCAGATTGTCAATTATTAACCCTCCCGCGCAATATACCCTCACCTTCTCTTTTATGAATGGGGATTTAGTTCCCCTTTCTTCGAGGACCGACCGGAGGTTCCGCTGTCCCTCTGCGGGCCGCCCTCGTGAACGTCTTCAAGGACCTTTCTTCAAGGACCGAAAAATGTCCGCTATTCGGAGCTTTTCGTTATTTGGATGTTCGGATAAAAGGTTGTGCACCTGTACTTAAATTTTGGAAAAATGCGCCAACACCAACGCTCAAAATGTGGATTTCAAATATGTCGGAAACGTCACATCTTGAAGAAATGTGACTCCTCCTAGCAGATAAAATAGACCAATTCTTAGTGATTTGGTCTCCTTTATCGACTTCTTCCAAGCATATGTGCAACACAACCATAGAAATAAAATGTTTCAGAATCAGGTGACGGGCGGCCAGGAACATTAATATTATATTGCTTTTAATCTCCTTTTTTTTTCCTCTACTTCGTCTCTTTCTATTTCTCTTTTTAACTCGCCTTCTTACTTTTTACTTCTTTCTTTTTCGGGCTATCTTACTATTTCACGCACCACTCTATGTCAATCTCTTCTTTTCTATTCTTTTCTTCCTTACTCCTGTTTTATTATTAAATTGAAATAAGAAGTTATATATGAAATGTAATGTGTCAATATGTATTAGGTACTGTGGTACCACATTATTGTACTTACTTCTAACAAATAAATTAAAAAAGAATTGTACAAGGCATTGGTGAGGCCAATTCTGGAATATGGTGTACAATTTTGGTCGCCAAATTATAGGAAAGATGTCAACAATAGAGAGAGTACAGAGGAGATTTACTAGAATGTTGCCTGGGTTTCAGCAACTAAGTTACAGAGAAAGGTTGAACAAGTAAGGTCTTTATTCTTTGCAGCACAGAAGGTTAAGGGGGGACTTGATAGAGGTCTTTAAATGATGAGAGGGATAGACAGAGTTGACGTGGATAAGCTTTTTCCATTGAGATAGGGAAGATTCAAACAAGAGGACATGATTTGAGAATTAAGGGACAGAAGTTTAGGGGTAACATGAGGGGGAACTTCTTTACTCAGAGAGTGGTAGCTGTATGGAATGAGCTTCCAGTGGAAGTGGTGGAGGCAGGTTCGATTTATGATTTAAAAATAAATTTGATAGGTATATGGATGGGATAGGAATGGAGGGTTATGGTCTGAGTGCAGGTAGATGGGACTAGGGGAGAATAAGTGTTCGGTACGGACTAGAAGGGCCGAGATAGCCTGTTTCCGTGCTGTAATTGTTATATGGTTATATGTTATACGCTACATCCTAGGTGGTGAATCTGTGGAATTCTTTGCCACAGAAGTCTGTGGAGGCCAAGTCAATGGATATTTGAAAGCAGATATGGATATATTTTTGATTGGTAGGGGTGTCAGTAGTTATGGGAAGGCCGGAGAATGGGGTTAGAGAGAGAGATAGATCAGCCATGATTGAATGGCGGAGTAGTCTTAATGGGCCCAATGGCCTAATTCTGCTCCTATCACTTATGCTACACTGAAGCTTTGTCCTGGAAATTTCCCTCGGACGTTGATGATTTATATTGCAGTATCATACGGACGGAAAATGCTGCGTAGTTACTCTCTGATTTCTTCCTTGCAGTCAAAGTGATATCTCTTCTGTTACCTGTCCCAAGGTCTGATATTATCATATTATGGTATTGAAAGGCTTTTAGAAATTTAAATGTTACATATAACAGTACATAGAACTGTACAGCACAGGGCAGGCCCTTCATAGAAACATAGAAATAGGTGCAGGAGTAGGCCATTTGGCCCTTCGAGCCTGCACCGCCATTTGATATGATCATGGCTGATCATCCAACTCAGTATCCATCCCTGCCTTCTCTCCATACCCCCTGATCCCTTTAGCCACAAGGGCCACATCTAACTCCCTCTTAAAATAGCCAATGAACTGGCCTCAACTACCTTCTGTGGCAGAGAATTCCACAGATTCACCACTCTCTGTGTAAAAAATGATTTTCTCATCTCGGTCCTAAAAGACTTCCCTCTTATCCTTAAACTGTGACCCCTAGTTCTGGACTTCCCCAACAGCGAGAATAATCTTCCTGCATCTAGCCTGTCCAACCCCTTAAGAATTTTGTAAGTTTCTATAAGATCCCCCTCAATCTTCTGAATTCCTAGCGTTGTACAAGCCGAGTCTATCCAGTCTTTCTTCATATGAAAGTCCTGCCATCCAGGAATCAGTCTGGTGAACCTTCTCTGTACTCCCTCTATGGCAAGAATGTCTTCCTCAGATTAGGAGACCAAAACTGTACGCAATACTCCAGGTGTGGTCTCACCAAGACCCCTGTACAACTGCAGTAGTAGAACCTCCCTGCTCTTATACTCAAATCCTTTTGCTATGAATGCTAACATACCATTTGCTTTCTTCACCTGCCTGCTGCACCTGCATTCCTACTTTCAATGGACTGGTGTACATGACACCCAGGTCTCGTTGCATCTCCCTTTTCCTAATCGGCCACCATTCAGATAATAGTCCTACTTTCCTGTTTTTGCCCCAAAGTGGATAACCTACATTTATCCCACATCTAACTGCATCTGCCAGCATTGTCCACTCACCCAACCTATCCAAGTCACCTTGCAGCCTCCTAGCATCCTCCTCACAGCTAACACTTGCCCCCCAGCTTTGTGTCATCCGCCAAATGGAGATGTTGCATTTCACTTCCCTCATCCAGATCATAATATATATTGTAAATAGCTGGGGTCCCAGCATGAGCCTTGCGGTACGCCCACAGTCACTGCCTGCCATTCTGAAAGGACCCGTTTACTGCTACTCTTTGCTCCCTGTCTGCCAGCCAGTTCTCTATCCACATCAATACTGAACCCCCAATACCATGTGCTTTAAGTTGTATACTAATCTCTTATGTGGGACCTTGTCGAAAGCCTTCTGAAAGTCCAGATATAACACATCCACTGGTTCTCCCTTATCCACTCTACTAGTTACATCCTCGAAAATTCTATAAGATTCGTCAGACATGATTTACCTTTCATAAATCCATGCTGACTTTGTCCAATGAATTCACCACTTTCCAAATGTGCTGCTATCCCATCTTTAATAACTGACTCCAGAATTTTCCCCACCACCGATGTTAGACTAACTGGTCTGTAATTCCCCGTTTTCTCTCTCCCTCCTTTTTTAAAAGGTGGGGTTACATTAGCTACCCTCCAGACCTCAGGAACTACTCCAGAATCTAAAGAGTTTTGAAAAGATCACTAATGCATCCTCTATTTCTGCAGCTACTTCCTTAAGTACTCTGGGATGCAACTTATCTGGCCCTGGGGATTTATCGGCCTTTAATATCCTCAATTTACCTAACACCACTTCCTGGCTAACCTGGATTTCACTCAGTTCCTCCATCTCCATCTCCCTTGCTATTTCCGGCAGATTATTTATGTCTTCCTTAGTGAAGACAGAACCAAAGTAGTTATTCAATTGGTCTGCCATGTCCTTGTTCCCCATGATCAATTCGCCTGTTTCTGACTGCAAGGGACCTACATTTGTTTTAACTAATCTTTCCTCTTCATATATCTATAAAAACGTTTGCAGTCAGTTTTTATGTTCCCTGCCAGTTTTCTTTCATAATCTATTTCCCCTTTCCTAATTAAGCCTCTTGTCCTCCTCTGCGGGACTGAATTTCTCCCAGTCCTCTGGTAGGCTGCTTTTTCTGGCTAATTTGTACGCTTCATCTTTTGTTTTGATACCATCCCTGATTTCCCTTGTTATCCATGGATGCACTACCTTCCCTGATTTATTCTTTTGCCAAACTGGATGAACAATTATCCATGCAGTTTTTAAATGCCTTCCATTGCATATCCACCGTCAACCCTTTAAGAATCATTTGCCAGTCTATCTTGGCCAATTCCAGTCTCATACCCTCAAAGTCACCTTTCTTTTAGTTCAGGACCCTTGTTTCTGAATTAACAATGTTACTCTCCATCCTAATGAAGAACTCAACCATATTATGGTCACTCTTGCCCAAGGGGTCACGCACACAAGACTGCTAACTAACCCTTCCTCATTACTCAATACCCCGTCTAGAGATAGCCTGCTCTCTCATTGGTTCCTCTACATGTTGGAATGCCCAATGCAAACATGATGCCAAGTTAAACTTATTTACACTACTTTTTAAATCTATAATTGAGAGGGAAAGGGTAGATCGGAGGTGTCAGTTGAACAAAGAGGACTATGAGCCATGAGGGAGGAGCTGGCCAAAGTTGACTGGAAAGGTGCCCTAGCAGGGATGACAGTGGAACAACAATGGCAGGTATTTCTGGGAATAATACAGAAGGTGCAGGGTCAGTTAATTCCAAAGAGAAAGAAAGATTCCAAGGGGAGTAAGGGGTGACCGTGGCTGACAAGGGAAGTCAGGGAGAGTATAAAATAGAGAAGTAGTATAACATTGCAAAGATGAGTGGGAAGCCAGAGGATTGGGCAACTTTTAAAGAGCAACAGAAGATAACTAAAAAGGTAATGCAGGGAGAAAAGATGAGGTACGAAGGTAAGCTAGCCAAGAATATAAAGGAGGATAGTAAAAGCTTCTTTAGGTATGTGAAAAGGAAAAAATTAGTCAAGACCAAAGATGGACCCTTGAAGATGAGTTGAACAGGTACTTTAAATCCGTCTTCACTAAGGAGGACACAAACAATCTCCTTGATTTACTAGTGGTCAGAGGATCTCGGGTTACGGAGGAACTGAAGGAAATTCACATTAGACAGGAAATGGTGTTGGGTAGACTGATGGGGCAGAAGGCAGATAAATCCCCAGGGCCTGATGGTCTGCATCCCACGGTACTTAAGGAAGTGGCTTTAAAATTGTAGACGCATTGGTGTTCATTTTCCAATGTTCTATATATTCAGGATCAGTTCCTGTGGATTGGAGGGTAGCTAATGTTATTCCACTTTTTATGAAAGGCGGGGGAGAGAAAACAGGGAATTATAGACCATTAGACAATAGACAATAGACAATAGGTGCAGGAGTAGGCCATTAGACCCTTCGAGCAGCACCGCCATTCATGTGATCATGGCTGTCATCACAATCAGTACCCCGTTCCTGCCTTCCCCCATATCCCTGACTCCACTACTTTTTAAGAGCCCTACTAGCTCTCTTTGGAAAAGCATCAAGAAAACCTGCCTCCATCACCCTCTGAGGCAGAGAATTCCAACAAACTCACCAATCCTGTGAGGAAAAAGTGTTCCTCGTCTCCGTTCTAAAGGCTTACTACTTATTCTTAAACTATAGCACCTGGTTCTGGACTCCCCCAACATCGGGAACATGTTTCCTGCCTCTAGCGTGTCCAAACCCTTAACAATCTATATGTTTCAATGAGATACCGTCTCACCTTCTAAAATCTAGAGTGTACAAGCCCAGCTGTTCCATTCTTTCAGCATATGACAGTCCCGCAATCCGGGAATACCTGCAAACTACGCTGCACCCCCTCAATAGCAAGATTGTCCTTCCTCAAATTAGGTGACCAAAACTGCACACAGTACTCCAGGGTGGTCTCACTAGGGCTCTGTACAACTGCAGAGGACCTCTTTGCTCCTATATTCGATTCCTCTTGTTAGCCTGACATCGGTGGTGGGGAAGATGCAAGAGTCAATCATAAATGTCAAAGATGATAATGGATCAGGGATTATCACGAGTCAGTTATATCTCTTCATGAGACTTTGAACGCATCCTTGAATCAATTGTTGTTATCTCTTCCAATAAAAGAGCTCAGAATAGAATATCAATTTCAAAAGTTTGATATCAGGCATCAACACACTGCAATTTAGAATTGCAAGTTTAGGAGAATTTAGTTGTACATCCAAATTAAATGCTTGAATTTTTAAAAGTTCGAAAAAATATCATTCCTTAGGTGGCTTTCTCAGTAAAATGAATTTGTGCACAAAAGGACTGCAGCAGCCGGGTCTAGATCAATCTGGTTCATGTGTTCATGTGAAGCATTAAAAACATGGGAGACTTTACTGTTGGATTGCGAAACCAATGTTTATTTCAGGAAGATGGTTATATCTATGCATTACTTATATTCTAGGAGAATATGAAATTGTCAAACTGAAGAGTAGAAATAATTTGTGCCAAACCATGACCAAAGGCACAGTAAAATTATAAAGTAGCAAAATCACAAGGCACTGGGTGTCAGTAGAATCATTTTTTTTAGTACTGATAGACGTTTGAAATGTTATATTGACCAAATGTATATTTTTAAAGACATGACTTTTCTTTTATTATCCCCTTTGTCTTTTCCTTTATTTCAGAAATTCTTCAGCTTTTCTCTGATACTCCCCATAAGATATTATGCACTTTGGGAGGTTGATGTATGGGGGGAAATAAATATACAATTAATGGCAATACTCAACAGCATTTGATGTACAGAGAGATCTTGTAGTCCAAGTCCATAAAGTAGCTGTCTCATTGCGGCGACCTAATGACGAGTTTAGAATAGTTTGCCCTCGACTCATACTCGCAACATGGTCGACACGAGGTCCTAGGAGGTCTTTGTAACTCTCCTTTCTGCTCGGAGTAGTCACCGAGTACCGAGGCCTCAGCTAGGGGCGGCATATTTTTCAACATGTTGAAAATGCCCGCGAGTAAAAAAAGGTCGCCATGGAAAAGATCGATATTTTTTTTAATTGTAGGCCTTAGTCGAAGTAGGTCGTAGTAGGTTGGCATGTTATCCGTAGATAATCAAGGGTAGTCGAAGGTAATTGAAGGTTGTCGAAGGTAGTCGTAGATAGTCTTCAACATAGTCGAAGGGAGGTCGAAGGAGACGATGCAGGTCGTCTTCACTCTCCCACTGGTCGGTGTCCATTTTCCCGGAGCTAGTCGAAGCTAGTCGAAGATAGTCTTCTACATAGTCAATAGAATAGACTAGACAATAGGTGCAGGATAGGCCATTTGGCCTTCGAGCCAGATGGCCTACTTCGAGGTGCAAGTGAACCGCTGCCTACTGAAAGGAGTGTTGGATAGAGTCGAGGGATGAGGTATTGGACAGGGACGGCTGCAGGGGAAAGTACCAGGGAAGGGGGTGGGTTTGTGTGGGAAAGGATAAGTTAACCAGGGCATCCACAAAGCTGTTACTTGTTACCATGGCAATGTTTTATGAGAAAAAGTTTAGTGATTCTGTGAAACTTTAGTGGTCTCTGGCACAGCTGCTTCCTGCACGGCGGTGTGGCAGTTGTTTCTTCAGAAGTTCTGGACCTGGCAACATTGCAAGTTACACTTGTACATTCAACTACAAAGCTATAAAAATGAAAACCTATCAAGCCGTAAGTAAGTGTACCGTTATCCACTCCGTATGCCAAGGATGAAAGTCTTTGATCAATCATCATATTCAATGTAGAAACATTATTTTTAAATTCCTAAATATCATATTTGATCTGGAGAGAGAGGAAAAGCTTCTGACCAGCAGGACCCCTGCATGCCAATCCCAGAAATATTTTCATCTCAGTGCAAGAAGCCTGCAGCAATATTTAACCCTCTCATTGCTATAGTGCGCAGATAACATCTAAACACTAAAGATGCCCCATCTACACAAGTCCCACCTGTCTGCCTTTGTCTGCCTTTGGCCCATGTCCTTCTAAACCTTTCTTATCCATGTACCCATCCTAATGTCCATTAAATGCTGTGATAGTACTTGCCTTAACTACCTCTCTGTAGTTGTGGTGGCAACTAGTTTGGTAGTTGGTACCAGCACAGTTGGGGAGAAATTAGGATTATTGTACCAGATATTTTAGGTACGAGGAGCTCTTAAAGCCTGTCTCACGGTAGGAGCGACCCACGAGGTACCCCGAGTGAAAGACTCATGGTTGTGTACGAGATCCCAAGTGTATGATCAAGAGTTTAACCGAGTTCCCCACGGGTATGACAAGTTTGCCGTTTTCTGCGATGTTCCAAGTTCGTCTCCCGAGTTACTCTTGAGCCACCGTGAATGAAGGTCTGATTTGATAAGCAACAGTGTTAAAGATATTAACTGTGATATAAATATATGATTCTGTTATTATTTGTGGAGCTGCTGCACAATTGAGACACTGTGCAGAATCTTTAAAATAGCTTTTCAATGCAGTAATCATTCCATCAGTTGCCCATTTGCTGTTTAAAAAGATTGCGAAGAAAGATGAACCAGTCCAAAATTTGTGGTGATTGATATGGCATAAACTTGGAGGTATGAACAGTGTGTGAGATCAGATCCAGAACGAATCGGATTGGAACAAGGTGTGAATAGGGCATCAGAAAAATCAAAATAAATGAAGAGAGATAGCAAGCAGAGCAATTTGTGGATTTTCAGGCAAATTCCACAGAACTTTGTAGATCAATACCGAAAGAATGAACAAATGTACAAAAAAGCTGGAGAAACTTGGCGGGTCAGGCAGCATCTCTGGAGTAAAGGAATTGGTGACGTTTCGTGTCGAGACCCGTCTGAAGAATGGTCTTGACCCGAAATATTACCTATTCCTCAGAGATGCTGCCTGACCCATTGTCACTCCAGCATTTTGTCTGTCTCTAGTTCATGGTTGCCTGATTATGAGACTTATTAAAGATAGAATTCAGCGCGGGGGTGGGGGGGGGGGGGTGGGGACGGGGGTTCATTTTTAAGCTAAACAGGTAGAACGAGCTATATAAGTGGTGTTTGGGTCTCCAGGAATTCGGCTGGTTCGGTGACAAATATTCATTACAGCCAAAAGTCGCGTAACCCTACCTCTCCACACTGTTGGCTCACCTAAAACGGAAAAAAGAGAAAGCCGTTTCTGAGCTTGTTCTGAAGGTGTCCGTGGGCAAAGGTGTTACAATGGTGAATGTGTTACAATCGGCTTGTCGCGGAACAAACCAGTGCAGTTTCGGGGCACCCAGATCTCGCTCCACCAACACACATATACAACTTTAGCAATACCCACTGTGTAACCAAACTCATTCTGCATCTCGTCCTTATCTGGGAAACAAATAGCCATTTTTCTGCAGTGAATCGCCCACGTCCAAGCAGCGAAAGGCTTCAATGCGGTTGGTATTGTGAAGATCTGAATGAAGCTTTGCACGGTAGATAAAATATAATTTCATGTTCCAATATTTGGAAAGCGATTAGGCAACATGTGAACATTATTAGAGCCGCCCGCATGTCTATTTACTGAACATGATCAGGGAAAAACATTTCTCACAAAGAGAAATAGAAATAAGACTTGTTCTGTATTACAGCACCGTTCAGACTCAGGGTGGCCAAAACACCTAAATAACGATACAACCAGTGGTATATGGAGGAAACAACATGTGGATACACGTGTATTAGTATGGAGGCGGTGGGTGTAAACTAAAATGCTACTCGGTAGATTTAAACTATTCCGAATAAAATTATTACTATCGGTAAGAACTTCACCCGGAACTAATTAACGCTCGCTTCCA
Organism: Amblyraja radiata; assembly: GCF_010909765.2. Classification (NCBI taxonomy): domain Eukaryota; kingdom Metazoa; phylum Chordata; class Chondrichthyes; order Rajiformes; family Rajidae; genus Amblyraja; species Amblyraja radiata. The sequence goes on from NC_045957.1 coordinate 109,828,801, forward strand.
GGAGCTGCATGTATCTTTCATCAGTCAATGGTTGGTTAGTGCTTGTAACATGCATGTTTGATATACAACCATATTTTGAGTTCAGTTCGGCCATAAACTTTTGAGCAAGTACGCTGAAGTATAATGGGGCATTTTCACGGGGCGAGTTGACGCAAGATGTCACCAGAGTGAAGTGGTCGTGGTCCAGCACGAGTCTCGCACGATTAAACGGGGGGTAGATAAAGAGTTCCCACGGATACTCGGCATTCTGTTATTTGTGCGAGTGACTTTCCGTCTCCCGAGCTTTCGCGTTAAATCTTGAATGAACATCGTGGACGACACGTGACACAAATGATGTAATTTTTTTTCACACACTATAAATATCCTCCCTTGGTTGAATTGGCTCATTTGGAGACATGTTTACTGTGTTATGTGGGAGACACAGATGGACTGAGCACAGTACCTCGGTCTTACTGTGTGTGGGAGAGGGGGAGAAGAGACGTTACACTCACAGAGGCAGAGTCTCTCGCCTGTGTAAAGAGGGAGGGAGAGAGAGAGAGGCACACCACAGGTGG